>NC_083589.1:2568979-2743979 GCF_027579695.1 Neoarius graeffei | reverse complement strand
TATGAAAAGCATGTGCGTATGGAGCTGTGGGGTGACTTTATGGAACAGACTGGAGACAGAAATAAAACAAATGCAAATATAAATCTGTTTAAAAAAAGGTACAAAAAATATTTTTAAACAAGTATATAGAAGAGGAAGTATGTTAACGGAGGATGATGAGGGATAAATAAAATAGGGTTGATTGTTATATTAGAACTAACTTAGTATTTGGTATATATGGTATATATTTATTAATGGGGATAGTTTATATATTCATATTTACAAGGATAGGTATGTAATAGATATTTATTTTTGTAATTATATATTTATATAGATATTTATGAAGTGTATATATGGTATATAGTATATTGTAGAGCTCTCTGAAGTGTGGGTGGAGCACAGAGGACGGCAGGACAAAGCTTCTGGTACTAATAGGCTTTTTATTGTTAGACTTTTCAGTGTCACAGCCTACTTTTATGCTTTAGAGGAAAAACACACACACACGCTGTGTTCTAGTCCCGGGATGAGCTCTCTCCTCTGCTCTCCCTCTGCCTCCTTAAATAGGGCATGGTACTGGGAAGACACACAAACACAGGTTAATTACCATCAGGTGTAGTGATTCTGCCACTCACCTTCCCTGGCTCCGCCCTCCTGTCACAGACCGGCACTTGACCACGCCCCCGCTGCCACATACCCCCACCGCCCGACTCAGGCCGGGCGCCCGTCCGGCCCGCAGCCGACTCCCCCCCCCCCCTGACGGGAGAGGAAGTCCGCCACGACCATCTGCACTCCTGGCCTGTGGACCACCTTGAAATTGAAGGGTTGGAGTGCCAGATACCAACGGGTGATCCGCGCGTTGGCATCTTTCATGCGGTGGAGCCACTGGAGGGGCGCGTGGTCCGAACAGAGGGTGAAAGGGCGCCCCAGCAGGTAGTAACGGAGGGCGAGGACCACCCACTTGATCGCCAGGCATTCCTTCTCAATAGTGCTGTAGCGCCCCTCACACACCGACAGCTTCCTACTAATGTAGAGGATGGGGCGGTCCTCCCCCTCCACCTCCTGGGACAACACCGCCCCCAGCCCTCTGTCTGACGCGTTGGTCTGCAACACAAAAGGGAGAGAGAAGTCAGGGGAGTGTAATAGTGGCCCCCCACACAGTGCAGCCTTTACCTCAGAGAAAGCCCGCTGGCACTGCTCCGTCCACTGGACCGGATCTGGCGCCCCCTTTTTAGTGAGGTCAGTCAGCGGGCTGGTGACGTCCGAATAATTAGGTATAAACCTACGATAGTAGCCAGCCAGCCCCAGGAACTGTCTCACCCCCTTTTTCGTCTTGGGCCTTGGGCAGGCCGCAATCGCTGCTGTCTTATTAATTTGGGGACGCACCTGCCCGTTGCCCAAGTGGAAGCCCAGATACCGTACTTCCACCCGCCCAATCGCACACTTCTTCGGGTTGGCAGTGAGACCCGCCCGCCTCAGCGACCTAAGGACGGCCCTCAGGTGTTGCAGGTGCTGCTGCCAGTCGTTACTATAAATAATAATGTCATCTAGATATGCGGCCGCATAGGTGGCGTGGGGCCGGAGGACCCTGTCCATCAGCCGCTGAAACGTAGCGGGCGCCCCAAACAGCCCAAAAGGAAGTGTGACAAATTGGTGTAAGCCGAACGGTGTGGAAAAGGCCGTTTTTTCCCAGGATAATGGAGTCAAGGGGATCTGCCAATATCCCTTCGTCAAATCCAATGTCGAGTAAAAGCGAGCCGTGCCTAGTCGATCGAGCAGCTCGTCAATACGAGGCATTGGGTACGCTTTGAATTTAGACACCACGTTGACTTTTCTATAGTCCACACAGAACCGGACCGACCGGTCGGCCTTGGGTACCAAGACCACCGGGCAGCTCCAGTCACTGTGGGACTCCTCGACAATGCCCATTTCGAGCATGGCCTGAAGTTCTTCCCGAACCACCTTTTTTTTGTGTTCGGGTAGCCTGTAAGGGCGGCTATGCACTACCGCCCCCGGGGGCGTCTCTATGTGGTGTTCTATGAGGTTAGTGGTTAGTGCGACCGGGCAGGGGTGAGAACACATCCGAAAACTCGGCCTGCAACTGAGTGACCTCTGTGAGTTGGGTCGGGGAGAGGTGGTCTCCACAGGGGACCGGAGAGGTACGTGATGCCAATGTTCCTTTTTGAACCTCCGGCCCCAGCTCCGCCTTCTCCGGAACTACTGACACCAACGCCACGGGGACCTCCTCATTCCAGAGTTTAAGCAGATTGAGGTGGTAGATCTGTAGTGCCCCCTCCCTGTCCATTCGCCTTACCTCATAGTCGATGTCCCCGACTCGCCGTGTGACCTCAAAGGGTCCTTGCCACTTGGCGATTAATTTGGAGCTCGACGTGGGCAACAGTACGAGTACCTTCTCTCCCAGAGTGAACTCTCTAAGGCGCGTGCCCTTGTTGTACAGGCGGGCTTGCCGTTCCTGGGCCTGCCGCAAATTCTCCTGAGTTAGGTGTGTGAGCGTGTGGAGTTTTGCGTGCAGGTCCATAACGTACTGAATTTCATTTTTACTTTGTGAAGGTCCCTCCTCCCAATTTTCACGCAGCACATCTAAAATGCCGCGTGGCTTACGCCCGTATAACAATTCAAATGGGGAGAACCCCGTGGAGGCTTGAGGGACCTCTCGCACTGCAAATAACAAGGGTTCGAGCCATTTATCCCAGTTACGTGCATCCTCACTTACGAATTTTTTAATTATATTCTTGAGGGTGCGATTGAACCGTTCGACTAAACTGTCCGTTTGTGGGTGATAAACGCTGGTGCGGATCGGCTTAATACCTAATAGCCCATACAGTTCGCTCAGTGTTCGTGACATAAACGAGGTGCCTTGGTCAGTCAGAACCTCTTTCGGGATTCCAACCCGGGAGATGACGTGGAAGAGGGCCTCCGCAATACTGTGTGCTGAGATATTGCGAAGAGGCACCGCTTCCGGGTATCGCGTTGCATAGTCCACCAGAACCAATATAAAGTGGTACCCTTGTGTTGACCGATCTAATGGCCCGACGAGATCCATCCCAATTCTTTCGAACGGGGTCTCGATTAATGGTAGGGGGCGCAAAGGCGCTTTTGGAATAGCCACTGGATTTACTAACTGGCATTCGCGGCACGCCCTACACCACTTACGGACATCGCCGCGAATCCCCGGCCAATAGTATCAGGCCATTATCGGGGCTAGTGTCTTATCCTGCCCTAGGTGTCCAGCCATGGGATTAAAGTGAGCCTCCTGAAATACCAATTCCCGGCGGCTCTTTGGAATTAACAGCTGTGTGACGTGCTCTTTCGTCTGAGTGTCCTGCGTCACTCGGTATAATCTATCCTTCATAATAGAAAAATAGGGGAAGGACGGGGTGGCATTTGGCTGGAGCGTTTGACCATTGATTACTCTCACTTGGTCAAACGCATGTCGCAGAGTCTCGTCTCGCGATTGTTCTAATGGGAAATCCGTGAGGGATTACCCAACAGAAAGAGGAGGAGCCGGCAGCTCCTCACTCTGTCGCAGAGATGACGTAGACGGCTCTGCGACAGCAGCTCCAGCCAAAGCGACACCGGGACCTCCCCCTGTCAAATGGCAGGACCCACTCTCTACTAGGCGCGTCATTAAACTCCGAAATCCCGGCCAATCAGTCCCCAAAATTAAAGAGTGGGTCAGGCGAGGATTAACCGCCACCTTCACTATAGATTTTTCCCCTCTGAAATATATGTGGACCGACACCAAAGGGTAGCTGTCAACATCCCCGTGCACACACAACACCTTCACCCCCTGTGCTCCCCCCAATGCCTCGTCTTGCACCAGGCTTTGGAGGATCGAGGTCTGATTGCAACCAGAATCCACCAACGCCTGATATGTAGCCCCTTGGACACTCACCGGTATGCGATACGCTCCAGCCCGATCGAGGGCAGCTTCTGGCGCGTCGGGGATCCGTACCACCGCGCCCACCTCCATTGCTGCGCACTGTTGTTGCAGGTGGCCTGGCTCCCCGCAGCGCCAGCAAACCGGCCCGGGCTTTCCCTCTGCACCTGTGCTCTGGGGCTCACTCACTCACTCATTCATTCATTCATTCATTAAATTCACAAAATATTTGGGACTGAAAATCGCACTTTTTAAATTTCCTGTCAAATGTAACACGATGGAACATAAAAGCAAGAAACAGTTTAAAAATAAAAAGACTAATATGAGGATATAGGAATGAGATGGCGAGCACTGAGTCGATCATATTTATAAGATTTTGATGCCTGAATAGTTCTATTAATTTAATTATATGGCTTCCACACTCGTTGTTCTCCAGCTTATAAAATAGGCCCTGATCCAGAACATCATGTTCTATTGTAGTCAATTTTTTCATGCTTCAGATTGGAATTTTAATTCTTCAAATGAATAAAACATGATGTCTGTGTTAATTCCATCTGCTCTCCTGGTCAGAAAACATAATCACGGTGTGAAGGATAATCTGACCGAGTGCTCGTCTGATACACTTACAGAGAAACTTTAAGTTCATTTATAATTTTGGCCATAAAGACTTCACTCCTCCAGATAAGCAATATTTCTTATTCACATGTGTCTCCTCCAACATCCTCCATGTGAAACAACCTTTTTGTGCACTATAAGTGTGAATATTGTTAATCAATTAATACCATCATATTTATGTCTTGAATATTGCCCTTGAATGACGCTCCATCGTGTGTTTGAGTGAATTTACAGCATGAATATAAATGTCAGCATGGCATTGTTGTTCCAGCAAACTGTCAGACGGTGGCGCTGGAGTTAACACTACTCCTCATTCAGGCTGAGATCACGCAAGAAACACGTGTTTAAGTTCAACATCAGAAACGCACGCAGCTGAGACACGCCTGTGTTTTAGATAAACTCTGCCCTGAAAATAAGACAGTTGTGACATTGCAGGTCTGAATACTGATGTGGAGATTTAAATATAATTTAAAATGTCTTCTAATTTGTCAAAGAAACTGAACAGAATCTCACTGAGCAGAATGTAATGTAATAATCACAAAACATAATCAGAGTTCCCTGTTGTTTCATCGAAATCAAAGAAAAGCAGAGTGTGAATGTTTAAGGCAGAGCTTATTACCCTCAGGGTTGTGATCCCACCAGAGGTCACCTGAGATATGATTATTATTATTATTATTATTATTATTTCAGCAATTCAAACGGTAAGCTGATAATGTGTTTTTTTGTAATCTAGACATCGAACTTTAGCCTATATCCTGAGGTGTCAAGTGACTTTCTTAAAATCTTTGCTGTTCCCAACAAGTGAGCTTTCTGAAGCAACGCAATGCTGTCATTCAGTCCAATTTTGTTTATCGATGCCTTGAAGTTCTTAGTGATTTTCCCAAGTGCTCCAATAACAACTGGTACTACATTTACTCTCCTGCACTTCCAGATCTTCCCAATCACTCTTTTAAGGTCTTGATATTTTTAATTTTCTCATGTTCCTTTTCAAACACTCGCGTGTCAAAGGGGCATGCTATGTCGATTACATTTCACGTTTTCTCCTCCTTCTCCAATATGACCATATCAGGTCTGTTATGTTGAAGATGATGGCCTGTTTGAACCCTGAGGTCCCACAGTATTTTCACTTCGTCATTTTCCATGAGCCCTTCCGGAGTGTGGTCATACCACTTATACCACTGAACTTCTGACAGAGTTTGCAGTGAATGACTTGTCCAACCTTATCTTGTCTCCACATTTTGTTTTCTGTTTGTGTGAGTTTCTTTCATTCTGCTGTTAGATGATGAATTGTCTTTTCTCTTTCTCCACAAAATCGGCACATCAGGGACACATTCTCCTTGTCAACTCTGTTCTTGATGCTGTTGGTTGAGAATGCTTGATCTTGTGCAGCAGTTAAGAGTCCTTCCATTTCTTTCTTTATGGTACGTCTATTTAACCAGTTCCACAAATCCTAATCTCTCACTTCCTCCGGTCCCTTCATAAATTGTCCATGCAGTCTCTTGTTTCTATATCTGCTCATTCTTTCTTCAGCTATACTTTGCTTTCTCACCCCCTCATCCAAAAATTTTTCATCTGCTACAAAATGAAGTAACCTTTCGGTAGTTGCTTCAACAAACTTGTATAAACGACCTACTTCAATGTTTACACAGTCCTCTACACTTAATAAACCTCATCCACCACTTATCATTTCACATAAAATCTATCAGCATCCCCCTGTGGGTGAAGTGTTCTGTTAATGGTGAACAACTTTCTCGTTTTCCGGTACAATCTCCTGAGCCCTTCTTTGGCCCAAGTGATAATTCCTGCACCAGACCTTCCCACTGAAACTGCCCTTAAATTGATCGCCTTCATCACGTTTCCACCATTCAGTTCTGACTTCAGTATCCTTCATATCCTTCTCAACTACTCATTAGATATTGCCTTTCTCACGCCACTGTGTGTTAGGTCATCTGCCTCTAATATCCCAATATCTCATCTCATTATCTCTAGCCGCTTTATCCTTCTACAGGGTTGCAGGCAAGCTGGAGCCTATCCCAGCTGACTACGGGCGAAAGGCGGGGTACACCCTGGACAAGTCGCCAGGTCATCACAGGGCTGACACATAGACACAGACAACCATTCACACTCACATTCACACCTACGGTCAATTTAGAGTCACCAGTTAACCTAACCTGCATGTCTTTGGACTGTGGGGGAAACCGGAGCACCCGGAGGAAACCCACGCGGACACGGGGAGAACATGCAAACTCCACACAGAAAGGCCCTCGCCGGCCCCGGGGCTCGAACCCAGGACCTTCTTGCTGTGAGGCGACAGCGCTAACCACTACACCACCGTGCCGCCCCTATCCCAATATTATTATTATTATTATTATTATTATTATTATCAGTAGTAGTAAAATGATCATACAGTGTGTAATTCCTCTAAAGCTGATTTTACAGCAGATTGCAGTGACGCTGCATCCAACACACTGTCATGTTCATCAAAGTGGACTTTACACCGGACCCCAACAGCACAGTCTATTATGATCAACATTTATTTTAGTGAACTTAAATATCGATTGTGGTAATAAATATATTTTTGAGCATATATTTTAAATGTTAAGATTAAAACCAATTTACCTGAGCAGGTGAGTCCAGCATCTTCACCATGAGTACAGTCATGTTTCCCCAACTCTGCTGATGTACAGTTCTTCAGTGTTGACTCTGATCCTCTACAGTTCACATCATCCATCCAGATTGGTCCGGATCCTCGTCCAAAGTGAGCCACATACCGAACATTTACAGGCTCCCCACAGCGCAGCTCTCTGCACACCACTGCAGCTTCTCTCATATCCCAGTCATCATCACACACTGTTCCCCACTGACCATCATGAAGAACCTCCACTCTCCCAGCACAGCGACTTCCATTCTTCAACCTCACACTGCCTGAGAGAGAGAGAGAGATTGTGTGTGTGTGTGTGTGTGTGTGTGTGTGAGAGAGAGAGAGAGAGAGAGAGAGAGAGAGAGAGAGTGCATGTGTGAGAGTGAGAGAGAGAGAAACTGATACCTGGTACGGTGGAGGGTGGAACTGGTGGAGGACCAACACTTTGACCTGAAGACATCAAAACATCACATTAATCTGAAAATTATAGAACGTATATTTAATAAGATTATAAAACTCTCCCAGAAACTGAAAGTAATGCAGATCAAAATATCCGTCTATTATCTGTAGCCGCTTAGCCTGTACAGGGTCACGGGCTGGAGCCTATCCCAGCTGACTATGGGCGAGAGGCGGGGTTCACCCTGGACACGTCACCAGGTCATCACTGGGCTCAGATCAAAATATATTTAATGAAATTTAATATAATTAATACTCTTGACTTACATTTGTAAATACAGGTAATTTTGTTGAATTAAAAAAGAAAGATAAATGAATCTCATCCTTTTGAAAAGAGGATTATAGCAGAAAGAAGCAGACTATAAGGTCGAAGGTCATCGCCTCTGACTGATGGAGATGCGCTGATCATCAAATAAAGTTTACACAGTTAGTAAATGTTCCAGTTTCATTGAAGCATTTTCCTTTATTATTTAACTTTCACATTATTGGTTTACAATATTACTGTGTGATTATTATATTTTTTATATAAAATAAAGCTTAATAAAGGGAAGAGAGAGAGAGAGAGAGAGAGAGAGAGAGAAACTGATACCTGGTACAGCGGTGGGTGGAACTGGTGGAGGACCAACATTTTTTCCTGAAGACATCAAAACATCACATTAATCTGAAGATTATAAAACTGATATTTAATAATATAATAAAACTCGAACAGAAAGCTGAAAGTTCTGCAAATCATCATATATTTCCACTCTTTACTTAAATTTGTACAACCCCGATTCCAAAAAAGTTGGGACAAAGTACAAATTGTAAATAAAAACGGAATGCAATGATGTGGAAGTTTCAAAATTCCATATTTTATTCAGAATAGAACATAGATGACATATCAGCTGTTTAAACTGAGAAAATGTATCATTTAAAGAGAAAAATTAGGTGATTTTAAATTTCATGACAACAACAGATCTCAAAAAAGTTGGGACAAGGCCATGTTTACCACTGTGAGACATCCCCTTTTCTCTTTACAACAGTCTGTAAATGTCTGGGGACTGAGGAGACAAGTTGCTCAAGTTTAGGGACAGGAATGTTAACCCATTCTTGTCTAATGTAGGATTCTAGTTGCTCAACTGCCTTAGGTCTTTTTTGTCGTCTCTTCCGTTTTATGATGCGCCAAATGTTTTCTATGGGTGAAAGATCTGGACTGCAGGCTGGCCAGTTCAGTACCTGGACCCTTCTTCTATGCAGCCATGATGCTGTAATTGATGCAGTATGTGGTTTGGCATTGTCATGTTGGAAAATGCAAGGTCTTCCCTGAAAGAGACGTCGTCTGGATGGGAGCATATGTTGCTCTAGAACCTGGATATACCTTTCAGCATTGATGGTATCTTTCCAGATGTGTAAGCTGCCCATGCCACACGCACTAATGCAACCCCATACCATCAGAGATGCAGGCTTCTGAACTGAGCACTGATAACAACTTGGGTCGTCCTTCTCCTCTTTAGTCCGAATGACATGGCGTCCCTGATTTCCATAAAGAACTTCAAATTTTGATTCGTCTGACCACAGAACAGTTTTCCACTTTGTCACAGTCATTTTAAATGAGCCTTGGCCCAGAGAAGACGTCTGCACTTCTGGATCATGTTTAGATACGGCTTCTTCTTTGAACTATAGAGTTTTAGCTGGCAACGGCGGATGGCACGGTGAATTGTGTTCACAGATAATGTTCTCTGGAAATATTCCTGGGCCCATTTTGTGATTTCCAATACAGAAGCATGCCTGTATGTGATGCAGTGCCGTCTAAGGGCCCGAAGATCACGGGCACCCAGTATGGTTTTCCGGCCTTGACCCTTACGCACAGAGATTCTTCCAGATTCTCTGAATCTTTTGATGATATTATGCACTGTAGATGATGATATGTTTAAACTCTTTGCAATTTTACACTGTCGAACTCCTTTCTGATATTGCTCCACTATTTGTCGGCGCAGAATTAGGAGGATTGGTGATCCTCTTCCCATCTTTACTTCTGAGAGCCGCTGCCACTCCAAGATGCTCTTTTTATACCCAGTCATGTAAATGACCTATTGCCAATTGACCTAATGAGTTGCAATTTGGTCCTCCAGCTGTTCCTTTTTTGTACCTTTAACTTTTCCAGCCTCTTATTGCCCCTGTCCCAACTTTTTTGAGATGTGTTGCTGTCATGAAATTTCAAATGAGCCAATATTTGGCATGAAATTTCAAAATGTCTCACTTTCGAAATTTGATATGTTGTCTATGTTCTATTGTGAATACAATATCAGTTTTTGAGATTTGTAAATTATTGCATTCTGTTTTTATTTACAATTTGTACTTTGTCCCAACTTTTTTGGAATCGGGGTTGCAAATACAGATACATTTTTATAATTAATAAAAGACAGATAAATGAACATCATCCTTTTGAAAAGAGGATATAAAGATTACAGCAGAAAGAAACAGACTATAAGGTCGAAGGTCATTGCCTCTGACTGATGGAGATGCTCTGATCATAAAATAATGTTTACACATGACCTGAGCACAACTTTCCACCTTAGAACCAAGCTCAGGTTTCACCTTTCTGGCAGATGAACGGTTCGTAGCTCGAGCAGTTTCGATCACTGAATTTTCCCCTATAATTGTCCTCCATGCCGTGGATTTGTACGCAGTGCTCATCATCCTCCCAGTTATCCGGCTGACCCGGGGCCCACAGCAAGAAGTCCTGGAGACAGCAATCCAGAAATCATGAAAGAAAATAATGACAATATGACAGGACATACTGTTATTGTTAGATAATCAATTACAGGGTGGAGTGATGAAGCAGAGTTAATCTCACCACACTAAAGTTGATTATTATCCTGTAAAAATATGTCCTGATATGTTTTATTCCTCTTATACCACAACAATGTGCCAGAGATTTAAATTTGAATTCAGTAAATAAAATAAAATAAAATAAATAAATAAATAAAAACATACGTCATACTTTTTTTCACTTAAAGTTCCAGTCAATGCTGTGGAACATCTGCAGAACAAGTAAGTTCCTGTTATCTTTTCTGTTACAGCAGCTATAATCGGTCATTCCCTCACTTTCTCATGGAGTTAATACAGTACAAACTGTAATGCATGAAACGCAACATCCTCCAGCCATCTGGGTTCAGTTTTCCCTTTGACTATTACAAAGCACTGACACTGGAGACTCCTTTCATAAATGTTAAATAAACATCTCCTGACCCTGGAGAAAATAATTATTTTTCATTTGCTTATCTGGAGCATTGACTGTAAAAGTCCCTCTGAATGAGCTGTTGCTATCGAAACAACGTCGAATAACGAGATCATTAATATAAACCTGTGATTTAGAGCTACACTTTTGTTTTAGTTGCTGTTATAGAAAATTAATCAACACCTTCTGACCAATGAGAATCGAGAATCCATCAGTGCTGTGGTGTCGGAGAATTTATTGAAGATGTCTTAAGATTTTATTTCAACAGAATAAATGTTGTATAGAAAAGAGATATACAATAAAAAGTGGTTAAAAATATGTTTTTGTAAACAAACCAACAAATGAACATGGACATAAACTATTTAAAGTCATTTTAAAATGATGCTTTAGAGTTAAAATGAGAGCCTTTACTTCAAGCA
The DNA here is from genome assembly GCF_027579695.1 of Neoarius graeffei. Classification (NCBI taxonomy): domain Eukaryota; kingdom Metazoa; phylum Chordata; class Actinopteri; order Siluriformes; family Ariidae; genus Neoarius; species Neoarius graeffei. The sequence continues at coordinate 2,732,751 of NC_083589.1, read as the reverse complement.
CATGTTGAAGGATATTGAGGGAGTGTTACATACGGAAGGCGTTCCATCAGACCAGACAAAGTTTCCCTCATGTAGTCGATCATTAAGTCCAATCCAGGAAGCTCTGGGAATGTAAGCTTGAGGATGAAAACAAAACAAAACCATAAACACAGTCATATTCAAATCCCATCTACTACATGAAGCTACTAAGAGATGTACGTAAAGAGCGAACACGTTCATGAAAACCAGTTAATTCCCAAGACTCACGCTTGCCTCAGAAAATAATCTGATTAATGATGAATAACATGACTGAGTGAGAAATGAGAAGAAGAAGAAGAAGAAGAAGAAGAAGAGGAAGAAGAAGAAGAAGCCTTTATTTGTCACATGCACACTCTAGCACAGTAAAATGTGTCCTCTGAACTTAACCCTCTGAAGCAGTGAAAACACACACACACACACACACACACACACACACACACACACACACATGCAGCAGTGGACATCTATACTACAGCACCCGGGGAGCAGTTGGGGGTTTAGGGGCCTTGCTAAAGGGCTCTTCAGCCCAAGGCTGCTCCCATGTTAACCAAACCACATGTCTTTGGACTGTGGGAGAAACTGGAGCACCTGGAGGAAACCCACACAGACACAGGGAGAACATGCAAACTCCACACAGAAAGACCCCGTCAGCCACTGGGCTAGAACCCAGAATCTTCTTGCTGTGAGGTGACAGTGCTAACCACTACACCACTGTGCCGCCCAGCATGAGCAGCTGTCTGTCACTCACCTGTTATGAATCTGACTGTCTCCTGGTTGTGGACGCTGGCCAGGTGTCCGTTCTGGGAGCTGCAATAGTTTTCAGCATCCTGCCACATTTTATCTGATTCACTGCTGAAGTGATAGCAGTAATCCCCGTAGAGATGATATCCCTTATCACAGTGAAATTCTGCAGCCAGAGAAACCGGGATAATATACGACAAAGAGAGACAAGAGAGAAGGATGAAGACTTTGTTTACGAAATACAGTATTCAGTATAAATTAGTTACTTTAGTAAATGTTACAGTTTCAATGAAACATTTTCCTTCATTATTTAACTTTCATATTATTGATTTACAATATTACTGTGCGATTATTATGTATTTTATACAATAAAGCATTACAGTGGGAAAAGAGAGCGAGAGAGAGAGAGATTTCAGTTTATATTGTGGTTTATGAGAATTCTCTCCCCCTCTCTCTCTCTCAAACACACACACACACACACGAACACAGCCTTGTGTTAGTTCAGGTGTTTTTACTCACAATAAATCATGTGTAAACTCTAAACATTAATCTGGAGCTGATTTTATAACTGATGCCTCAGAAAAAACCCTGAGGATGATGTGTTTTTGCTCATCTACAGCTTTTTAAATTCTATAACAATGAAAGTTTCACTGTTTATAAAGTTATGATGGATCCATGAGACTTTCTCAGATTTCATGATTAAAAATCATCCCTCCTGTTAAAGTTAGAAGTGTGTGATGTTTTAGTGTGAATAATCAGTGTGTTCTTACCTGCAGAAGAGAGAGAGAATGTGGAAGAGAGAATCATAAAACTCAGACAGATTTCCATCTCCCTCCTCGCTGTACACGATGTGTTCACCTCCACTCACCCAGAGAGACTGAGAGAAGTGTGTCCCCTTACTCAGCCCATACAGAGAGAGAGAGAGAGAGAGAGAGAGAGACCAATCACACTCACTGTTACCTTATTAGAAAGATGAGAGGAAATCATCACACAGCCTCAAGAACAAATCAGACGAGGAATCTTTCACTTTCTCCATATATATCAAAATAACATCAGCACTGATGAACAGAGCTCCTCCTCCCAGCTCTGAGGTGTGTGACTGATGAACAGAGCTCCTCCTCCCGGCTCTGAGCTGTGTGACTGATGAACAGAGCTCCTCCTTCCGGCTCTGAGGTGTTTGACTGATGAACAGAGCTCCTCCTCCCGGCTCTGAAGTGTGTGACTGATGAACAGAGCTCCTCCTCCCGGCTCTGAGCTGTGTGACTGATGAGAGTCAACCACATCACACACTGATTTCAGAGAGAGGAAGCACTCGGCTCTCATACAGCATTAATTCCTGACAGCTGCACAGAGCAGATACACACACTGATAAACCACTGCAGCGCATTACAACTACATCAGCTAAACACACACACACGTAATATATATGTTTTTTCATTTAATATTTTATTATATATAACAAATAAAATTATGTTGGCATGCATAAATTTGATGATGTACGTGTATAAACTCATGATTGATGATCTTTGTGTTCCTGAGAATAGAATCTTTATTGTTATCGTACAGGTACAGTCACATTTGGGTTGCAGTACAAAAAAAAAGTCCTAAAGTGTCCAGAATTAGAAATAAAAATATGGATGTATATAATGATGAGAATGTGGGCTGTAGAATGGTACAGCAGCTTATAGAGGTAGTCAGGGGCAGGTGAAAGGGCAATAGTGCAGTATCAGCTTGTGCAATATTGATTTATTCCTTGTCCATGATTGAGATTTTAAAATCTGGAGATAAATGATATAATCAGCCTGAACTGATGGCCGATTCATGAGCTTGGGAATCGCTTGCCGGTGTCATGTCCTATTCAGACTCCCGGCAGAATCAGACTGCTCTTCATGTGTGTTACAGAATCCATATAATGGAGCTGCATATTTCCTCCAGTTTCTGTTGAGAACATGCTACATGAGAAAAAGGACACTATGAGGCCTGCATGCATGTGAAGGGAAGTTGGATTCTGAACAGCGCACTCACAAAGTCTTCAGGTCATTAGATGCATTTACTTTCACTGTGAGGCTCTTTGTTGGGATGTTTTGCATTATTCTGGTGGTTACTGTGGAGGACAATTAAAAATGAACTGCAATCTACCAAGAGAAGAGAAACAGCAGAAATCAGGTCCATCTGCATGTGCACATGAAGGGGAGTCAGATTCTGCAGGGAGTCAGAATTCAGCACAACACAGGCACGAAAACAGCAAAAATAAATCTCTTTCAAATTCACATCACCATTAACATTATTCATTAGATTTGACACGTCACTGTCGGCCCATTTCATCTTTTAGTGCCACATTTTGGTCTTTTTTTCTCTTTCAGCTGAAGACTCTTTTTGGTGACATTCCAAATAATTATAATTAACTGGGCTCCTGAGGGCCGCAACAGAAAAGTATTTGCCCCATCATCTGGAGGTCACTAGTTCAGATCCTGATGATGTCATAGCCATCCATGGCTGGAAGCCCAAGAGTTCTGTGCTCTCAGGGAGGGAGGGGTGGTGTACTCTCTGACCCCTGTCTATTACAGTGACAATAGCTAATTAAAGCCGCAAGCGGCCTTGACGGGCCCTCGCGCCAGCGGCCAAGGGGGGCGGGGGCATGCGTCCCCGCGAAAGACCTTCCACAGCTTCTTCGGCAAGAGACATCACTCCCACAATGGCGACAAAGCACAGAATTGGACACATGGCAACAATAGGGTCGCGCACTGTACGGTGCTCGGGGCCTAATAATAATAATAATAATAATAGTCCTTCAAAAACAATAGGGTCCCGCACTGAACGGTGCTCGGGCCCTAATAATAATAATAATAACTAGAAACTATATGCCAAGCAGGCACCTTAATGCGAGAGGCAAAAATCACAACACGTTAGGGGGCGCTATAGAGGCCCTGAGGCCCGCCTGGATCTGGGCTTCTGGTTCTCAGTAGCGGTGGCAGTCTAAGAAAAAGGAGCCAAATTTCGTGCGTTGGCGACCATGGCAAGCGCCCCAATAAGGGTCTTGTAAAGAGTTTGCTTGCCAAGTTTGACAAATCAGAAGCTGCAATATCATTTTTGCCATAACCAGCACCCCCAGGGGCGAAAGTGCACAAAATCTGGCGTATATGTCAGGTGAGCTATGAAGAGTTTGCGTATGAAGTTTGATGACAATTGAGTAAATAGAAGATGAGATATAGATTTTTGAAGAATAAATTTTTTGGATTTTCCCATGTCAGTAGGTGGCGCTAAGCTGTACATGAGCGATTAGGAGTTGGAAAAATAAGTGTCTACAACAGCAACGTACTATCACAAGGAAGTGGTGTGAAGGAAAAGCATTATGGAATTATTAACCAAAAACCCGTATTGGAGCAATTGCGTCGGCCAAAAACAGCGCCCCCCATGGACGAAAATTCCCAAAATGTGGTATACATGACATGGGAGGTAGTAAGAGGGTGGCCGTGAAGTTTGACCAAATTTGAGGAAAGATTGGATTTTTTGCCCAATAATAGCGCCCCCAGTGGTGAAATATCACAGAAATTGGGTACCATGTCAGAAGCCCAATGAGTGATTTGCGTGTGAAGTATGAGCAGTTTTGAGCAATCAGAAGATTTGTTATGAATTTTTAAGGATGTAAAATGTTGCATCGAAAATTGATCGACGTATAACTTCTGAACGGTTTATCCTACGTGAAAGGTATTTAGTAACTTTTGTCAGCCATGTCTGTAGATGATGGGTATCAATTTTGGTGACACTCCTATGAACGGTCTAGGAGGAGTTGCGCCGTCTTCGCGGCCATGCATTTCGCACAAAAGTGAAATTACCTCACTTCCTGTTGGGCGTGGCTAATGCATTGGCATTACATTTTTGTCCGGCTTAGTGAGATACATATGCGTACCAAATGGCATGCCACTACTACAAACTACATGGCACCCAGGCACCTTAATGCGGGAGGCCAAAATCACAACGACTTAGGGGGAGCTAAAGAGGCCCTGAGCCCCGGCCAAGTTTGGGCTTCTGGTTCTAAGTAGCGGTGCCAATTCTCGGAACTGCTGCCAAATTTCGTGCGTTTTCGCCCATGGCAAGCGCCCCGAAAATGGCCCAACAGCGGAGAAAAATAAAGAAGAAGAAGAAGACGGAAGAAGAAGAAGAAGAGAAGAAAGAAGAAGAAGAATAGTGAACTCTTACAAGAACAATAGGGCCTTCGCCCATTAGGGCTCGGGCCCTAATTATGGGCATCTGTGAGCTCGTGCTCATGGGCGGAGACTGTTTTCCTCTGAGCGTGTTACTCCACCCCCTAATGTTACATCAGCAGCCACATAAAAAAAATGCAGTCGGTTGGTGTCACGTTCCTTGGAGGACACGCATGAGAGTCTTTGCTGTCCCTGATTGGTAGCTGTCATGTGATAGAGGAGACCTGTCTGGTGGGTGGGAATTGACCATGACCCCCCCCACTACATCATCTGAACTCACACACACACACACACACACACACACACACACACACACACTTATCTAATATTTAATCAGGTATTATGTTAAACATTAAATATTTAGTATTTTAAGTATTACACTATTATAACATTATTATTACATGATTTCAACAATTTCTAGACATTTTACTGAAGTTTTTTTTTCCTGAGCATTATTACACATAGACAGATTTGCATATTAAAAAATCCCTTTATTTTCACTGAGATATAATTTTTACAGTGCGTACACACACAAACACACACACACACACACACACACACACACACACACACACACTGATTAATATTATGAATAATAAAAATCGATTTTAGTTTGATTATTTATTACAATTTTCCATCCACTAGATGGCAGTAAAACACTTCCAAACTGACATTGTGTTTCATGAAATGCATTTTTCTCTGAACTGACCTGCTGAGGGCGCTGTTAGAATGTTGCTGGATGATGATGATGAGAGGTGAAATGAAGAACATTGATTATCTTATAACAATGGCAACTGTAAAGGGTGGGGTATATTAGGCAGTGGCAGTGCGAGCTATATACGGCACCCTGGCAAACATACACCCCTCCCCCATCAATCCCCACCCACTAATTGTTTTTTTTTCTAAAACAAAAATTATTTGAAAAACAAATTTTAAAAAATCATCCAAATGCTTTTTTGTTTGTTTGTTTTCTTTCTTTCTTTTGCCACAAAAATTGTGATTGATAGATGACTGGGTCAGATCATCTCCACAATGGCAGGTCTTGTGGGGTGTTCCCAGTATGCAGTGGTGAGTCTCTCCCAAAAGGGGTCCAAAGAAGGAAAACTGGTGAACTGGTGAGAGGGTCATGGGCACCCAAAGCTCACTGATGCGTGAGGGGAGCGAAGGCTAGACCTTCTAGTCCCATCACACAGAAGAGCTCCTGTAACACAACCTGCTGAAAAAGTTCCTGCTGGCTGTGATAGAATGGAGTCAGAACACACAGTGCATTGCAGCTTGCTGTGTTTGGGGCTGTGTAGCTGCAGACTGGTCAGAGTGCCCATACTGACCCTTGTCCACTGCCAAAAGACCTACAACTGGGACATAAGCATCAGAACTGGACCAAAGAGGAAAGGAAGAAGGTGGCCTGGTCTGATCAATCACGTTTTCTTTTATATCATGTGGATGGCCAGGTGTATGTGTTTCGCTTACCTGGGGAAGAGATGGCACCAGGATGCACTATGGGAAGAAGGCAAGCCGGAGGAGGCAGTGTGATGCTCTGGGCAATGTTCTGCTGGGAAACCTTGGGTCCTCGCATTCATGTAGATTACCATGTACCATCTCCATACCTGGGCGTCATGGTGGTGTAGTGGTTATCACTGTCACCTCACAACAAGAAGGTTCTGGGTTTGAGCCCAGTGGCTGATGGGGGTCTTTCTGTGTGGAGTTTGCATGTTCTCCCTGTGTCTGTGTGGGTTTCCTCCGGGTGCTCCGGTTTCCCCCACAGTCCAAAGACATGCAGGTTAGGATAGTTGGTGGCTTTAAATTGACCGTAGGTGTGAATGTGAGTGTGAATGTTTGTGTCTCTGTGTGTCACCCTGTGACGACTTGGCGACTTGTCCAGGGTGAACCCCGCCTCTCACCCATAGTCAGCTGGGATAGGCTCCAGATTGCCTGCGACCCTGAAGGACAGGATAAGTGGCTACAGATCATGGATGGATGGATAATAATAATAATAATCCAGCAGCATCCTAACAGCGCCCTCACCAGGTCAGTTCAGTACAAAACACATTTCACTCAACAGTAATCTCAGGTTGGAAGCGTTTTACTGCCATCTCGTGGATGGAAAATTTGTCATGTTGTATGTGTGTGTGTGTGTGTGTGTGTGTGTGTGTCCATGTGTGTGAATTGTGAGTGAGTGAATGAATGAAGCTGAAAAGTGATAGTCTTAAAAATAAAGTGTGTGTGAACATCATCTCCTGCCTGCTGTGCTTCAGGACTCCACCTACATTAGGGCGAACTAGTATTTTTTTAATGATTTTCTGGTGGGAAATCAGTAAAATTACAAGTAAAATATCGTCTTTTCCCCAACATGTTCAACTGGTAACAATCAGCTCTAGATGTCACCAGAAGTGTACACACACACACACACACACACACACACACACACACACACACAAACTGTGCAGAAGCCTTTGGCATGTGTAACGAAATGCTGTAGAACAAAGACATCTTCAAAGATAAGTTTTTGTGAAAGTCTTGCAGAACCAGCCACAATTCTTCTGGAGTTGTTTTACTTTCACACTTGTTTCTTATTCTTGCAGAAAATTCAGCAGCCTTCATTTTTTTTCATGAAAATTATCTTTTCTGTAATCTGCTGCTTTCTTTACTGACATTCAATCATTTTTTAAGATGAAGAACAACAACAACTTAATTTATCACACATACACTCAAGCACAGTGAACTTCCTCTCTGCATTTAACCCATCTGAAGCAGTGAACACACACACACACACACACACACAAACGTGAGCAATGAGCACACACACACTCACACCCAGAGCAGTGGGCAGCTATGCTGCAGCGCCCGGGGAGCAGTTGGGGGTCCGGGGCCTTGCTCAAGGGGACTTCAGCTCAAGGCTGCTCCATGTTAACCAAACCGCATGTCTTTGGACTGTGGGGGAAACCGGAGCACCCGGAGGAAACCCACACAGACACGGGGAGAACATACAAACTCCACACAGAACGACCCCCGTCAGCCACTGGGCTCGAACCCAGAACCTTCTTGCTGTGAGGTGTGCTGTGAGGCACCACCATGACACCCTTCTGTAACATTTAATCATTTAATTTTGTGTCAGAAAACTAATGTTTGAAATCTAAAATGCTTTTGTACTGACTGGATCATGCAGAGGTCATAAAATAAAAATCTATCACAAAGATTTCATGAAAAAATAGGATGCCTAAAAGTTTTGTCCAGAACACACACTCTCTCTCTCTCTCTCTCTCTCTGTGTATATATACACACAGACATCGTCTCATCTTGTCTTCATCCGCTTATCCAGGGCCGGGTCACAGAGGCAGCAGTCTGAGCATGGAAGCCCAAACTTCCCTCTCCCCAGACACCTCGGCCAGCTCCTCGGGAAGAACACCGAGGCATTCCCAGGCCAGCTAAGAGATATAGTCCCTCCAGCGTGTCCTGGGTCTTCCCCGGGGCCTCCTCCCAGGGGGACATGCCTGGAACACCTCCCTTGGGAGGCATCCAGGAGGCATCTGAAAGAGATGCCTGAGCCACCTCAGCTGATTCCTCTCAATGTGGAGGAGCAGCGGCTCTACTCCGAGCTCCTCCCGAGTGACTGTGTTTCTCACCCTATCTCTAAGGGAGCACCCAGCCACCCTGCGAAGGAAACTCATTTCGGCCGCTTGTATCCGCGATCTTGTTCTTTCAGTCATTACCCAAAGCTTATGACCATAGATGACCAGAACCATAGCTTATAGACCATAGCTTATGACCAGAACGTAGATCGACTGGTAAATTGAGAGCTTTGCCTTTTGCCTCAGCTCCTTCTTCACCACAACGGACCGGTAAAGCGACCACATCACTGTGGAGGCTGTACCGATCCTCCTGTTGACCTCACACTCTGTCCTTCCCTCACTTGTGAACAAGATCCTGAGATACTTGTTAGGGTTTTGCTGGGATTCGAACCTGGTTCGCTGGTGTGATAATCCAGCAACCCCCCACTAGGCCACCAGGGGGATGACTCAAATGCAGAGGCATGAGGCAGAAGTAGAAAAGTATCAAAAAGTTTATTTAAGTCAAGTCAAGTTTATTTGTACAGCGCTTTTAACAATAAACATTGTCGCAAAGCAGCTTTACAGAATTTGAACGACTTAAAACATGAGCTAATTTTATCCCTAATCTATCCCCAATGAGCAAGCCTGTGGTGACGGTGGCAAGGAAAAACTCCCTCAGACGACATGAGGAAGAAACCTCGAGAGGAACCAGACTCAAAAGGGAACCCATCCTCATTTGGGCAACAACAGACAGCCTGACTATAATATTAAAAGTTTTAACAGGTATAACCCTCAACTGTCCTCATGGGGCCGTCCTTCACAGGAGTGGGGTGATAAAACTCCGACCAGACACAGGGCACCAGGATGGATCAAGCAGGTCCGAGGGGCAGAAGAGGCCAGCATCTCAATCCCAGGATCAACATGTAACTCAGAGGGACAGATGGGGGGGGGGAGAGAAAGAAAACACGTTGTTAGGTATGCCCTAAGAATGACAAGTATTAAATCTGTGTGGTAGGCTCGCAGAGACGAGAGTCTTTACATCAGGCATAACACACAATGGCATGTTAATATGGTAAAAAATATATCATGACCTGCTCTGGCTGGATGCTTGATTGGGTGATGGGAGCACACTCCTCAGCAATGATGAGATGCAGATGGGACCCTTAGGCCTGGCCAAGACAATTCAGTTACATTTCACCAGGTCTGGGAAATGCGACAGAATGTCTGACGGCCGATTCCCTGCAGGCTACGATAGCCAGTCGAGGTCCCCACTGTCTCCACCAAAAGATTTCCTGTTGACTCCATGTAACTCAGAGGGACAGATTTGGGGTGGGGGGAAGAGAAAGAAAACACAGGTGGTTAGGTATGCCCAATGTCACCTGAATAAGTAGGAACAGTATACATATTGCACCGAGTACAAGCAGGGACTCCGGCAACTAACTATGACAGCATAACTAAAAGGAGAGAGCCAGAAGGTAACACAGGCATGAGGGAGCCCTGGGACATAAAGCAGCCAGCCACTACACCGTCAACAAACTCGAGTGAGCAAGCGAGTGGGGACTGACAGCATCCATACATCCCAGTTTACCAAAACACTCTATGTCTGAGGACCCTCCAGATCTACTCCTTTACCTCATAAACACCATTAACAAAAGGCTTGACTAAACAGATATGTTTTCAGCCTAGACTTAAATGCTGAGACTGTGTCTGATTCCCGAACATTACTTGGAAGGCTGTTCCATAACTGTGGGGCTTTGTAAGAAAAGGCTCTGCCCCCTGATGTAGCCTTCACTATACGAGGTACCAGCAGATAGCCTGCACCTTTTGATCTAAGTAGGCGTGGCGGGTCATAGAGGACCAGAAGTTCACTCAGGTACTGTGGTGCGAGACCATTTAGTGCTTTAAAGGTCAATAGTAGTATTTTATAATCAATACGAAATTTGATTGGGAGCCAATGCAGTGTGGATAAGACAGGCGTGATGTGGTCATATTTTCTAGTTCTAGTAAGGACTCTTGCTGCGGCATTTTGAACTAACTGGAGCTTGTTTATGCACTTATTGGAACATCCAGACAGTAAGGCATTACAATAATCCAACCTGGAGGTAACGAAAGCATGGACTAGTTTTTCTGCATCATGCAATGACATTAAATTTCTTATCTTTGCAATATTTCTGAGATGAAAGAAAGCTATCCGGGTGATGTTATCAATGTGAGTTTCGAATGAAAGACTGGGGTCAATAATCACTCCGAGGTCTTTTACTGCTGCACGTGAAGAAACAGAAAGGCCATCCAGAGTTACTGTGTAATCAGAAAACTTACTTCTAGCTGTATGTGGTCCTAGCACAAGTACTTCAGTCTTGTCAGAGTTAAGCAGAAGGAAATTTATAAGCATCCAGTGTCTAATGTCCTTAACACATTCCTCAATTTTGTTAAGCTGGTGTCTCTCATCAGGTTTTGCAGAGACATACAACTGTGTGTCATCAGCATAACAGTGGAAACTAATACAATGTTTACGAATAATATCGCCCAGAGGTAACATATATAGAGAAAAAAGCAGTGGACCCAAGACAGAACCTTGTGGAACACCAAACTTTACCTCGGTATGTCTAGAAATATCACCATTTATATCAACATACTGATAACAATCAGTTAGATAAGACCTGAGCCAGGAGAGGGCCATTCCCTTAACTCCCACAACATTTTCTAGTCTATCCAGAAGAATGGAATGATCAATGGTATCAAATGCTGCACTAAGGTCAAGCAACACAAGTAGCGAGACACAGCCCTGATCAGACGCCAACAGTAGGTCGTTTACTACTTTAACCAGTGCTGTCTCTGTGCTATGATGAGGTCTAAATCCTGACTGATACACCTCATGGATGTTATTCCTATGTAAATATGAGCATAACTGCTGTGCCACAGCTTTTTCAAGGATCTTGGAGATAAAGGGGAGGTTTGATATTGGCCGATAATTGGACAGCTGACAGGGATCAAGGTCAGGTTTTTTAATCAGGGGTTTGATAACTGCTAGTTTAAAGGATTTGGGTACATAGCCAATCATAAGAGAAGCATTTATTATTTTTAGAAGCGGTTCAATTACTCCAGGCATTATCTGTTTGAATAGATGTGTCAGTAAGGGATCTAGTATGCAAGTTGAGGCTTTTGATGTAGAGATTAATGAAAGTAATTCAGTTTCTTTTAGGGGAGTAAAACATTCTAACTGATGATCTGATACAGTTATATTGTTAACTACAAGGTCACTTTCATTGTCTAACCTTAAATTAGTAGTTTGAATTTTTTGTCGGGTATTCTCAATTTTGTCATTAAAAAAATTCATGAAGTCGTTGCTACTACATACTGCAGGTGTGCATGTGTTGATAGTGGACTTATTCCTGGTTAATTTTGCTACAGTATTAAATAGGAATCTAGGATTATTTTTGTTATCTTCTATTAGGGAGGAGAAATATGTTGATCTCGCAGCACTAAGAGCTTTTCTATACTTCAGGAAGCTCTCCTTCCAAGCTAATTTGAACACTACCAATTTTGTTTGATGCCATTAACGTTCCAATTTTCGAGTGGTCTGTTTTAATGTGCGAGTGTCATCATTATACCAGGGTGCTAATTTTTTGTCTCTGACCATTTTCCTTTTTAGAGGAGCTACATTATCTAAAGTATGGCGGAATGTTGACTCTAAGCATTCAGTTGCCTGATCAAGTTCTGCAGGGGCTGACAGTGACCCAATCAAAGTTGACAGCTCTGGGAGATCATTTATAAAGCTCTGTGCAGTAGTTGACGTGAAAGTACGTTTAATACAGTAGCGTGGTGAGGTGCATATATTATTACTCAGACATATTTTGAATGAGATGAGACAATGATCTGAGATAACTTCAGACTGTGGAAGTATGACTATATTGTCTACGTTTAATCTGAATGTTAGTATTAGATCAAGGGTGTGACCACCATTATGGGTCGGTCCTATGACATTCTGCTTAATCCCGACTGAATCTAAGATGGACACAAACGCTGTTTTTAAAGGGTCTTCTGGGTTATCAAAGTGAATATTAAAATCTCCGACAACTAAAGCTTTGTCTAAGGAAATAACCAAATCTGAGATAAAATCTGCAAATTCAGAAAGAAACTCAGAATATGGCCCCGGGGGCCTGTAAATAATAAGCAATGGAATTAACTGGGTAGACTTATTTTTCGAGGCTACATACATTATATGAGTATGAAGAACTTCAAATGTATTAAATTTATAACCAGGTTTGTGTGTTACACCTAGATAATCGTTATAAATATTTACAATATATACAGTCCAAAAAGAAATAATCCAAAACGCTCAGAAGATGAAGGGAAAAATAAAAAAATATCCAAAAGTTCAAAGTCAAAACAAAAGCCAAAAAAACAGAAAAGAAAAGGCAAAAATACCAACGCTCAGAAGATCCAAAAAACAGTAAATACTAAGTCCAAAAAGTCCAAAAAGAAAAGCAAAGTGCAAAACCAAAAAGACAAAGGCAAGGAACACAGTACAGAGGTAACTGGAGCTAAACATAACAGCACAAAGACTCCGTGACAAGAGGACTGAACTCAGGGGTATAAATACACAAACTAATTAAGGACAGGGCGGGGCAGGAAACAGGCAATAAGACAAACACAAAACACTGAACACAGTGGCGACCTCTAGAGGCCAAAACAAACATGATCAAACAAAGGAAATAACAGTGGCCTCTAGAGGCCAAAACAGTCCCAGTCCTAACAATACTTAAACTCCTCTACTTGAGACAGGACTTCTCCACCAACCTGGAGAGGGCAAGCCACTCTTTTCTGGTCGAGAACCATGGCCTCAGACTTGGAGGTGCCGATTCTCATCCCAGCCACTTCACACTTGGCTGCAAACCACCCCAGTGCATGCAGAAGGTCTGGGTTTGAAGAAGCCAACAGGACAACATCATCCGCAAAAAGCAGAGATGAAATCTTGTGGTTCCCAAACAGGATTCCTTACGGCCCCTGGCTGTGCCGAGAAATTCTGTCCATAAAACTTATGAACAGAACCAGTGACAAAGGGCAGCCCTACTGGAGTCCAACATGCACTGGGAACATGTCTGACTTACTGCCGGCAATGCAAACCAGACTCCTGCTCAGTTCATACAGGGACCAGACAGCCCTTAGCAAAGAGCCCCAAACCCCATACTCCCGAAGCACCCCCCACAGAATACCACAAGAGACATGGTCGAATGCCTTCTCCAGATCCACAAAGCACATGTGGAGTGGTTGGGCAAATTCCCATGAACCCTCGAGCACCCTATGAAGGGTATAGAGCTGGTCCAGTGTTCCACGACCAGGACGAAAATGCATTGTTCCTCCTGGAGCCGAGGTTCGACTATTAGCCAAATTCTCCTCTCCAGTACCCTGGAGTAAACCTTCCCTGGGAGGCTGAGAAGTATGATTCCCCTATAATTGGAGCACACTCTCCGGTCCCCTTTCTTAAAAAGAGGGACCAGCACCCCAGTCTGCCACTCCAGAGGCACTGTCCCCGACCGCCATGTGATGTTGCAGAGGTGTGTCAGCCAAGACAGCCCCACAACATCCAGAGACTTGAGATACTCAGGATGGATCTCATCCACCCCCGGTGCCTTGCCACCAAGGAGCTTGCAAACCACCTCAGTGACTTCGGCTTGGATAATGGACAAGTCCACCTCTGAGTCATCAGGCTCTGCCTCCTCAATGGAAGACATGATGGTGGGATTGAGGAGATCCTCAAAGTATTCCTTCCACCGCCTGACAATGTCCCCAGTCGAGGTCAACAGCTCCCCACCTGTACTCTAAGCAGTGTTGGCAGAGTACTGCTTCCCCCTCCTGAGGTGCCGGACGGTTTGCCAGAATTTCTTTGAGGCTGACCAACAGTCCTTCTCTATGGCCTCCCCAAACTCCTCCCAGTTCCAAGTTTTTGCCTCCGCAACTGCCCGAGCTGTGGCACGCCTGGCCTGCCGATACCCGTCAGCTGCCTCAGGAGTCCCGGAGGTCAACATGGCCCGATAGGACTCCTTCTTCAGTTTGACAGCATCCCTTACTTCCGGTGTCCACCACTGGGTTCGGGGATTGCCGCCACGACAGGCACCGGAGACTTTGCGCCACAGCTCCAAACAGCTGCATCTACAATGGAGGTAGAGAACATGGTCCACTCAGACTCAATGTCCCCCGCCTCCCTTGGAAGCTGCGAGAAGCTCTCCCGGAGGTGGGAGTTAAAGACCTCCCCGGCAGAGTGCTCAGCCAGACGTTTCCAGCAGACCCTCACCATACGCTTGGGCCTGTCAGGTCTGTCCGGCTTCCTCCTCCGTCAGCGGATCCAACTCACCACCAGGTGGTGATCAGTTGACAGCTCAGCCCCTCTCTTCACCCGAGTGTCCAAGACATAGGGCCGGAGATCAGATGAAACAACAAAGTTAATCATCGACCTCCGACCTAAGGTGTCCTGGTGCCACGTGCACTTATGGACACCCCTATGCTCGAACATGGTGTTCGTTATGGACAAACCGTGACTAGCACAGAAGTCCAATAACAAAACACCACTTGGTTTCAGATCGGGGAGGCCGTTCCTCCCAACCACGCCCCACCAGGTGTCACTGTCATCGCCCACATGAGCATTGAAGTCCCCCAGTAGAACAATGGAGTCACCAGTCTGATCACCTCTCAGTACCTCTCCCAGGGACTCCAAAAAGGCCGGATACGCTATACTGCTATTCGGCCCGTAGGCACAAACAACAGAAGGAGCCCTCTCCCCAATCCGAAGGCGCAGAGAGGCGACCCTCTCGTTCACTGGGGTAAACTCCAACACATGGCGGCTGAGCTGGGGAGCTATAAGCAAGCCCACACCAGCCCGCCGCTACTCACCATGGGCGACTCCAGAGAAGTGGAGAGTCCAGCCCCTCTCGAGGAGCTGGGTTCCAGAACCCAAGCTGTGCATGCAGGTGAGCCCGACTATCTCTAGCCGGTACCTCTCAACCTCCCGCACAAGCTCAGGCTCTTTCCCCCCCAGCGAAGTGACATTCCATGTCCCAACAGCTAGCCGCTGTGTTCGGGGATCAGGTCGTCGAGGGCCCTGCCTTTGACTGCTGCCCAATCCACACTGCACCACACACACAGACATACTTGCTTTATTTATGTTTACACCGAGGGTGTGGGAGAAACGATATTTCAATCCTGTCTGTCCTGTCCATATGGCAGAATTTACAATCAAGTTCACTTGACTTCACTTGACTTGAAAAGCACCAGTGATGATCAGCATCTTGTTTTCAGTGGCAATCTTCTTCCAGAGTGTGAACAGGTTCTTTGAGTTTCATCATCAGTCTTACCTGCAGTGTCTCAGCTCCGCCCAGGATTTAATCCACAGGTGTCAGCAGCACGTGCGGGAATCACCGGGTTGTAGCAAAATGTTTGGGAAAAGATGGATGGTCAGAAAGGTAGGGGAGGGGGACATGTTTCTTTGATGTAGATTTTATTCATTTATCTCGTCTCGTCTTCTTCCGCTTATCCGGGACCGGGTCGCGGAGGCAGCAGTCTAAGCATGGAAGCCCAAACTTCCCTTTCCCCAGACACCTCAGCCAGCTCCTCGGGAAGAACACCAAGGCGTTCCCAGGCCAGCCGAGAGACATAGTCCCTCCAGTGTGTCCTGGGTCTTCCCCGGGGCCTCCTCCCAGGGAGGCGTCCAGGAGGCATCCGAAAAAGATGCCCGAGCCACCTCAGCTGGTTCCTCTCGATGTGGAGGAGCAGCGGCTCTACTCCGAGCTCCTCCCGAGTGACTGTGCTTCTCACCCTATCTCTAAGGGAGCACCCAGCCACCCCGCGAAGGAAACTCATTTCAGCCGCTTGTATCCGCGATCTTGTTCTTTCTGTCATTACCCAAAGCTCATGACCATAGGTGAGAGTCGGAACGTAGATCGACCGGTAAATTGAGAGCTTCGCCTTTTGGCTCAGCTCCTTCTTCACCACGACAGACCGGTAAAGCGACCGCATCACTGCGGAGGCTGCACCGATCCACCTGTCGATCTCACGCTCCATCCTTCCCTCACTCGTGAACAAGATCCCGAGATACTTAAACTCCTCCACTTGAGGCAGGACTTCTCCACCAACCTGGAGAGGGCAAGCCACCCTTTTCTGGTCGAGAACCATGGCCTCGGACTTGGAGGTGCTGATTCTCATCCCAGCCGCTTCACACTCGACTGCAAACCACCCCAGTGCATGCTGAAGGTCCTGGTTTGAAGAAGCCAACAGGACAACATCATCCACAAAAAGCAGAGATGAAATCCTGTGGTTCCCAAACAGGATTCCTTCCGACCCCTGGCTGCACCTAGAAATTCTGTCCATAAAAATTATGAACAGAACCGGTGACAAAGGGCAGCCCTGCCAGAGTCCAACATGCACTGGGAACAGGTCTGACTTACTGCCGGCAATGCGAACCAGACTCCTGCTCCGTTCGTACAGGGACCGGACAGCCCTTAGCAAAGAGCCCCGAACCCCATACTCCCGAAGCACCCCCCACAGAATACCACGGGGGACACGGTCAAATGCCTTCTCCAGATCCACAAAGCACATGTGGACTGGTTGGGCAAACTCCCATGAACCCTCGAGCACCCTATGAAGGGTATAGAGCTGGTCCAGTGTTCCGTGACCAGGACGAAAACCGCATTGTTCCTCCTGGATCCGAGGTTCGACTATTGGTCGAATTCTCCTCTCCAGTACCCTGGAGTAAACTTTCCCTGGGAGGCTGAGAAGTGTGATTCCCCTATAATTGGAGCACACTCTCCGGTCCCCTTTCTTAAAAAGAGGGACCACCACCCCAGTCTGCCACTCCAGAGGCACTGTCCCCGACCACCACGCGATGTTGCAGAGGCGTGTCAACCAAGACAGCCCCACAACATCCAGAGACTTGAGATACTCAGGGTGTATCTCATCCACCCCCGGTGCCTTGCCACCGAGGAGCTTGCAAACCACCTCAGTGACTTCGGCTTGGGTAATGGACGAGTCCACCTCTGAGTCATCAGCCTCAGTCTCCTCAGTGGAAGACATGATGGTGGGATTGAGGAGATCCTCAAAGTATTCCTTCCACCGCCCGACAATGTCCCCAGTCGAGGTCAACAGCTCCCCACCCGCACTGTAAACAGTGTTGGCAGAGTACTGCTTCCCCCTCCTGAGGCGCCAGACGCTATGCCAGAATTTCTTCGAGGCCGACCGATAGTCCTTCTCCATGGCCTCCCCGAACTCCTCCCAGTTCCGAGTTTTTGCCTCCGCAACTGCCCGAGCTGCAGCACGCCTGGCCTGCCGATACCCGTCGGTTGCCTCAGGAGTCCGGGAGGTCAACATGGCCCGATAGGACTCCCTCTTCAGCTTGACGGCATCCCTTACTTCCGGTGTCCACCACCGGGTTTGGGGATTGCCGCCACGACAGGCACCGGAGACCTTGCGGCCACAGCTCCGAACAGCTGTGTCCACAATGGAGGTAGAGAACATGGTCCACTCAGACTCAATGTCCCCCGCCTCCCTCAGAAGCTGGGAAAAGCTCTCCCGGAGGTGGGAGTTAAAGACCTCCCCAACAGAGTGCTCGGCCAGACGTTCCCAGCAGACCCTCACCATACGTTTGGGCCTGCCAGGTCTGTCCAGCTTCCTCCTCCGCCAGCAGATCCAACTCACCACCAGGTGGTGATCAGTTGACAGCTCAGCCCCTCTCTTCACCTGAGTGTACAAGACATAGGCCCGGAGATCAGATGAAACGACTACAAAGTCGATCATCGACCTCCGACCTAAGGTGTCCTGGTGCCACGTGCACTTATGGAGACCCCTATGCTCAAACATGGTGTTCGTTATGGACAAACCATGACTAGCACAGAAGTCCAATAACAAAACACCACTCGGGTTCAGATCGGGGAGGCCGTTCCTCCCAACCACGCCCCTCCAGGTGTCACTGTCGTCACCCACGTGAGCATTGAAGTCCCCCAGTAGCACAATGGAGTCCCCAGTCTGAGCACCCCTCAGTACCTCTCCCACGGACTCCAAGAAGGCCGGATACTCTATACTGCTATTTGGCCCGTAGGCACAAACAACAGCAAGAGCCCTCTCCCCAATCCGAAGGCGCAGAGAGGCGACCCTCTCGTTCACTGGGGTAAACTCCAACACATTGCGGCTGAGCTGGGGAGCTATAAGCAAGCCCACACCAGCCCGCCACCGCTCACCACAGGCGACTCCAGAGAAGTGGAAAGTCCAGCCCCTCTCGAGGAGCTGGGTTCCAGAGCCCAAGCTGTGCGTGGAGGTGAGCCCGACTATCTCTAGCCGGTACCTCTCAACCTCCCGCACAAGCTCAGGCTCTTTCCCCCCAGCAAAGTGACATTCCATGTCCCAACAGCCAGCCGCTGTGTCCAGGGATCAGGTCGTCGAGGCCCCTGCCTTCGACTGCCACCCAATCCACACTGCACCAAACCCCTACTGCTACCTCTGTGGGTGGTGAACCCACAGGAGGTCGGGCCCATGTCACCTCTTCGGGCTGAGCCCGGCCGGGCCCCATGGGCAAAGGCCCGGCCACCAAGCACTCGCATATGAGCCCCAACCCTGGGCCTGGCTCCAGGGTGGGGCCCTGGCTGCGTCCTACCGGGCAATGTCACGGTCCTGGATTTTTTCTCCATAGGGGGTTTTTGGTGAACTGCTCTTGGTCTGGCCTGTCACCTAGGACCTGTCTGCCTTGGGAAACCCTAACAGGGGCATAATGCCCCCGACAACATAGCTCCTAGGATCATTCAAGCACACAAACCCCTCCACCACAATAAGGTGGCAGTTCTAGGAGGGGTTATTCATTCATTCAGTGCTGCTGCAGCCAAGAACAGTCTGCAGCTCAGTCTTGAGCCTTTGACGCACAGTCTTCTCAGCAGCCACTCTTTCTTCAGCAAGCACTCCTCCACACTCATTACAGCTGTGAGAGATGGCTTCATCTCTGTGGGCAAAGATGCTCCAGAAGCGTTGCTGAGTTTGATATGGACCAGCCTTGTTGGCCATGTCAATACTACAATAGAAGCTACTGGCAATAAGAAGGAGAGACAAGGTTCTGAAGTACTTACTCTCCTGCTGCAGGCCCTGCAGTCTATTGTGTCTTCTGAAGCCTTGCCAGCTCCACGGGCTCTGGCTTTGTTGGAAGCTACTGTGAAAGCTTTACCTCAGAAGGTGCTTGGGTCTGCAGCATATCAAGTGGCCAACATGGATGTCTTGAATGGTACCCCAGCTCTTTTCTTGATTCTCCTCTTCTACAAGAGCAGCATGCTGTCATCATTTGTGACTGATGAAAGGTTTTTTGTGTGCTTGGAAACCCTCGTCAGTTGTGGTCTCTGCGGGCCAACATCCCCCCTGGCCTTTGGAGAGTCGGTTTTGGGAACGGTCAGTGGCAGTGTGGAGGCTGTGGAAAACAAAGAGCATTTGTGGAGAATGTGGAGTGTAGTTGTGAACCCTTTAACTGATACCATTACACAGACAAATGAGGTGAATCAAGGAGATGCCCTGGAGCATAATTTCAGTGCAATTCATAGTGCCTTGATGTTTCCCATTACGCATCTTTTGTCTGGCTCCGGTCTTCCCCAGATGACTCAGAAGACCATGCTGAGCACTTGGTCTCGACTATACAAGGCTTTTGCTCTCTGCTCAGCTCTCGTGGCCACAGCAGAAGAGAATGTGTGCTGTGAAGAGTTGTGTGCCAGGATATCTGCTGCACTGGATGGTGAAGCCCTGAAGAGTTTGTCCACTCTTGACGCAGTAGTAAATATCTTGCTGTCCATTATTGAAAATGTGGACTTCTCTCCATTTACACCTCAGTTTCAGCAGAAGATGAAATCCCCTCACACACCACTCGGTTGGGTTCGAAAGAGGAACAAAGCTCTGGGAAATATTTCACACTTTCATGTGCTCTTGGTGTGGTCTTTAGAAGTTTTCCTAACTTTGGCCTCTTCAGAAGAGAACAGTGCAGTTTTAAGTGGCATTTGTGCAATGCTTTCTTCCATTATATCTCTTCTCTTCACAAACATTGCACTACCCACTGTTATCCAAGAGTCATTGGCTTCCCTCACCAAACCTCTTGCACTTCTTTATGGTCAAGTAGGCAGTTCAGAAGGTGAACAGTCAAAGACGCACTCTGTGCTAGGATCTAAGTTGGAAAAGCTGGTAGGAGATATGCTCGGCACCCTGCAAACGCGTTCTGCACTGCAGTACGATGATGAGCTGCTGGAGATTTTGTCTCCTTTGCTCTGTGTACTTTTCCAACACAAGAACAAACAAGTCTGCTCTGTCGTCACTCAGTTCTGGAACGCCACTTTTGGAAATGCTGTTGTGCTGACGTATCCTGAGAGTCTCAGGCCTGTTTTAAGTCAAGCTAAGCAGAAGTCTCCCTTAATTTTACCTGGTTTTCAAGGAGTTGAAACCTCTGAGGATTTCAGCGGACAGTCTTCAAGTGAGTGTTCTCAACTTGACACCAAAATCAGTGGGATGATGGTGACATCAGTGGGAAAGAGAGACTCCTTACTAACCCGGGCAGCAGAGCTAAAGGAAAGAAGCTCTGAAACACCCTCCAAGCCTGTATCTGTAAAGCTGGATTTTGGGTCTCCAAAGCCACCACGAAAAGAAGTTATTCATTTATTTTTCATTTTATTTAATTCTCTTCATTGTTGCCCAGTGTATCTAATTTCCTTCCACAATTTAGAAAAAATAGATGGGTTTTTTTTTGAAGAAAGAAAATATGGTATGTGCCATAAGGCACTGGTTTTTCCCCTGACCTGCATGTGTTCGATGTTTTCCTGCTCCACCACACCTGATTTAAAGAAATATGTGGCTCTTAGTGAATTATTAGTGATTAAAAATCAGTGGAGGAATGTATATTTACTTAAGTACAGTAAACTTTTAATTTTTTATTCCAAAAGGCCAAAGGGGTGCAAACCAATACCACCTAAAGAAACAGAATAACAGTGCAAAACAGCATATTAGAAAAGAAAAAGAAGGCAAAAATCTTTTCTGAATTACTTTACTACATTAGTTTATTTATACTTTTACTTTGCTTTATTTAATAGCACTGTAATTGCACCTGTAATTTTTACTCCAGTACATTTATTTGGTAGCTGGAGTCACTTATCGCTTATTTTGAGAAATAAAAAAAATGACTTGTACTTTTACTGGTCAACTTCTACACAGTGGTTTTGCTACTGCAATATAAACCTCATTACGTCACTCATCCACCCACAAAGAAATGCCCTCATTTGTAAAGAAACAGTGCAAACAACTTTGGGTGGTAAAAGAGAACAACTGGACTTGCTTGAAGAGTCTTGAAGTCATTTCACCTCTCATCCGAAAGGCTTCTTCAGTTCTGTCTGACTAATAGGGAGTATCACGTATTTATCCTCTCATGGATGAAAAGCAATCCTAAGGTGTCTTTGAATCATCCTGTTGGTGTGGGTCACTGGGGGTTGGGTGTGAATGGCCTAGAGAGTCATTGGGGTGATCAATGGGTTGTTGGTTCTCTCTGTCCTCCTGTGAGTCACTGAAAACAGCTGGGTTTTGGTGTGCATTCAGTTGTCTGGGAAGTGTGCCAAGGACTGCATCGTAGGTGGCTGATAAATGGTGTTTTAGACCACCACCTCTGTTCAGTGATGGCCATTCCAGGTTGACAGAAATGGCTTCTTTAACTCCTTGCTAATACCAACAATACTCTCTAGCTAAAATGCATACATTGCAATCCTGAAATGAGTGTCCTTTGTTGTTAAGATGAAGATAGACAGCAGAGTCCTGGCCTGAGGAACTGGCTTTCCTGTGTTGAGCCATGCACCTGTGAAGCAGTTGTTTTGTTTCCCCAATATACAAGTCTGTGCATTCCTCACTGCACTGAATTGCATACACTACGTTGTCCTGTTTGTGTCTGGCTATTCTGTCCTTAGGGTGGACCAGTCTCTGCTTCAGGGTGTTACTGGGTCTGAAATGTACCAGAATGTTGTGTTTGTAGAAGATCCTCCTGAGTTTCTCAGATAGACCAGAAATGTCTCTTGGTTCTGACTCATCTAAGATACTTTTCATCAAAATATAATCATTTTAAGCTTGTATGATCATTAAACACTGTTCGTTAGACACTCTGAAGTTGGAACATGGATGCCAGAACAAGAGCTAAGTGCTCCAAGCGACACTCTACTATCGAAGATGGGGAAGAAGCTAGCACCAGCACAGGTAAGCTAACGTTACAGTATTAAGTAAACCCACAGTACTAAATTCACATTTGGAGGCTAACTTATTTGTTGACTTATTTTGACTGGATAAATCTGCTAAGTTATCAAGCAAGCACAAACACTAATTGTTTTTTAGCAAGTTAGCTATATTAGCTATATCGGCTAGTCTAGCCAACTTTATCAACACTACATGATAGATATGATAGTTTTGCTAATCCTACATAGTCAATGCAGATTGATGCAAGGAGATGAGTTAGTGTTCCATGAAACATTGAATACTTTGTGCTTGTGCAGTAAAAGTACTAATATCACACTGTGAAAATACTCCACTACAAGTAAAAGTCCTGCATTCAAAACCTTACTGTGTCATGCTCCGCCCTGGACATCCACTCTGGAGATTACAGATCTCTCATGCCAGTGCCGATCCGGATCCGGGACAGTAATTCCTTCTCCCCTGAACTCACTTCCTGGTTTTCACTGCTGCTTATTTTAAAGGCCATTCTCAGACTCTGTTTTTTGCCAGAACATTTCATTTGCTACTCTAGCCATTTCTGTGCCGCTCTTGCTTCTTATGGTTTTTCTGTCTAGTAACTTTTCTTGTTCATGGGTTTTGTACCAAGTGTTTTTTTCTGGTTCATGTTTTTTTTGCACTCATGGTTTTTTTCTTGTTCATGGTTTTTCACACTAGCATTTTTGTCTTTGCCTGTCTCTTGTTTTTGTCAAGTTGTTTGTCTCTTTTTGCCCGGACTATTTTTGCCATTTCTTTTTTTGTCCTGTCTGTTTACCTATTTGCCACACCCTTTCTTCCCTGTATTAAATCATCTTATTTATTGGATTACTGTCTGTGTTCTGTTTTTGGATCCTAACTTCACCATACCAGCCCTAATAGTACATTCTGGCCAACATGGATCCAGTGGAATTCGCCCATCTGAGAACAGCCATCCAGCAGCAAGGGACTCTCCTCGGGACCCACCGACAAGTCCTACAACAAATTACCCAGAACCTCACCACCCTGTCCAATGCACTCAACCTTCTCACCATGCAGATGCAGCGCTGTCAAGCCGTGCCTACCCCTGCTCAGCTGTCTCCTACTTCAGCTCCTGCCACCGCCTTTCTCCATGAACTGAGACTTCCAGCACCTCAGCCCTACAATGGAGAACCAGGTACCTGCAGATCGTTTTTGTCTCAATGTTTGTTGATTCTAGAACTGCAACCTCTGGCCTTCCCCACAGAACGCTCCTGGGTGGCAGATACAATAATGCTCCTCACCGGCAAGGCCAGAGAGTGGGGAATTGCAGTCTGGGATGCCAATGCACCCTTTTGTTCCAGTTTCTAGGATTTCTCCAAGGAGATGAGGTGAGCTTTTGACCACTCTCTGTCTGGCCGGGAGGCGGCCAGAGAGCTCATGGAGCTGCAGCAGGGGTCCTGGTCTACCTTGGATTACGCCATCGAGTTCCAGACGTTGGCGGCTTCATGCGGTTGGAACAAGAACTCCCAGATTGACGAGTTCCTACACGGCTTGTCCGATGTCATCAAAGACGAGTTGGTATTGCGGGAACTGTCATCAGACCTCTCCAGCCTCGCCAACCACATCGACACTCGGATTCAGCAATGGAGGAGAGAGAAGAACCGCCCCAGATTCACCTCCTCTCCACCTCCCACCCCATCTGTCAAACCCATGCGGTAGACCAGGTTCGGGTGTCAGTGGAGGAATGACATCGCCGGTAGAGCACAGGGGCCTGCTTCTACTGCGGTCAGCTGGGACACATCTGCCGAGCCTGCCCACTAAAAGGACCAGCCCACCAGTGAATCAAGGAACCAGTCCCCAGCTAATCATCCATTACTTCCTGTCATCATTATCTGTGACAACCAGCATCACCACCTCCAGGCCCTCTTTGACTCAGGGGCGGACAGGAACCTGATCTGCTCTGCCACTGCCAAGCGTCTGGGAATTCCGCTACTTGCTCTTGATGTCCCTCTCACTGTTCTGACACTCAATGGCACTGGCTTGACGAGCATCACCCACCTTACCACCCCCCTCACCCTAAGGATTTCCGGTAATCACTCAGAAACCATCCAGCTTCACATCATGAACAACCCCCAAGTACCCATCGTCCTAGGATTACCATGGTTAATGCAGCACAACCCCCATCTTAACTGGGCTGACAACACCATCCTAGGCTGGAACCAGTCCTGCCGAGCTTCCTGTCTGAACTCCACTCTGCCTCCCGCCAAACCACTGCAGCCCTCAGCCAGCGAGTTCCTTGACCTCTCTCATGTGCCTTTGGAATATCTGGATCTCAAACTTCTTTTCAGCAAGACCTGAGCAGTGTCCCTCCCTCCTCACAGACCCTATGACTGTGGTATCGACCTCCTACCTGGGACAGCGCCACCCAAAGGATGACTCTACTCTCTCTCTCCCGTCGAAAGGCAAGCCATGGAGAAGTACATCTCCGAATCTTTGGCAGCTGGGATCATCCGTCCTTCCTCTTCTCCAGCTGGGGCAGGATTCTTCTTTGTGGAAAAGAAGGACAAGTCATTCCGCCTCTGCATTGACTATTGGGGTCTCAATGCCATCATGGTCAAGAACCGCTACCAACTACTGCTCATGACCACGGCCTTTGAACTACTCCAGGGAGCAAAGGCATTCACCAAGCTAGATCTAGGCAATGCATACCATCTCGTCGGCATCAGGGAGGGGGACGAGTGGAAGACGGCCTTTAACACCACTACTGGTCACTACGAGTACCTCGTGGTCCCTTTCAGCCTGACAATGTGCCCACAGTCTTCCAGGCACTTGTTAACGATGTCTTCAGGGATTTCCTAAACATCTTCATTTTTGTGTACCTTGAAGAAATCCTGATCTTCTCCCACTCCCTCGAGGAACATCGGGGTCACATCCGGCAGGTCCTCTAGCACCTACTAGAGAACAAGTTGTTTGTCAAGGTGGAAAAGAGCAAATTTCACCAGAGCTCTGTCTCATTTCTGGGATTCATCATCTCCCCAGCAAGGATCCAGATGGACCTCCTCAAGCTCGAGGCAGTTGCCAATTGGCCCACCCCATCTTCAAGACGAGAGCTCCAGCGCTTCCTAGGATTCACCAACTTCTACAGGTACTTCATTTGCAACTTCAGCACAGTGGCCGGACCTCTTTCAGCCCTGACCTCAACCAAGACCCAATTCAAGTGGGGGGAGGAAGCAGAGAAAGACTTTCCATGATCAAGCACAGGTTTACCACAGCACCCATTCTCACCATACCCGATCCTACCAAGCAGTTTATTGTCGAGGTCGATGCTTCCGAGTCAGGGGTCAGAGCTATACTATCTCAGAGGGCCAGTGACAACAAGGTCCACCCATGCTCCTTCTTCTCCCGCTGGCTACCCCCAGCCGAATGTAATTATGACATTGGTGATCGAGAACTACTGGCTGTTAAACTAG
The DNA here is from genome assembly GCF_027579695.1 of Neoarius graeffei. Classification (NCBI taxonomy): domain Eukaryota; kingdom Metazoa; phylum Chordata; class Actinopteri; order Siluriformes; family Ariidae; genus Neoarius; species Neoarius graeffei. The sequence goes on along the minus strand of NC_083589.1, from coordinate 2,706,567 downwards.
CCTTGGAGGAGTGGAGGCACTGGCTTGAGGGATCAGAGCTCGCCTTCCTAGTCTGGACTGACCATAAGAATCTGGAATACCTCAAGTCTGCCTAACGCCTGAATTCCTGTCAAGCCCGTTGGTCTCTCTTCTTCTCCCAGTTCAACTTCATGCTTTCCTACCACCCAGGCTCCAAGAATGGCAAACCCAACACCCTGTCCAGGATATTCTCTTCCCACCAAGAGGAGTCCAAGCTGCCCGAGACCATCCTTCGTCCACGCTGCCTGGTAGGAGCTGCCATTCTAGAGGTTGAGATGCTCATGCAGAAAGCCCTGGAGCAGGACCCCGATGAAGGTAATCCCAACAACAGTCCTCCTAATCATCTGTTTGTTCCCTGCCCTATGCGAACCTAGGTGCTGCAGTGGGGTCATGGCTCCAAGCTGGCCTGTCATCCGGGAGCCGCCCAAACCCTGGCACTCATCCAGCAGCGCTTTTGATGGCCATCCATCAAGGAGGACGTCCAAGAGTTTGTGGCAGCCTGCGACACATGTGCCTGGAACAATACAGCCAATTGATCCCCTGCCGGCTTGCTAAGACCCATCCTGACTCCACATCAACCTTGGTTTCACATCGCCCTGGACTTCGTCACAGGACTCCCCAACTCAGGTGGCAACACATGCATCCTCACTTTCAATGACCGTTTCTCCAAGACCATCCATTTCATTCCTCTGCCTAAGCTCCCCTCAGCCAAGGAAACCGCAGAATTACTTATCCACCATGTCGTTTGCCTACATGGACTACCCACCAACATCGTTTCTGACCAGGGCCCTCAGTTCACTGCACAGTTCTGGAGGGCCTTCTGCAAACTCATCAGGGCACCTGTAGTCTCACCTCTGGCTTCCACCCACAGACCAATGGCCAGGCAGAATGGGCAAACCAGGCTTTGGAGGTTGCACTCAGGTGCATGGCATCCAGGGATGCCAGTTCTTGGAGCAAGTACCTACCCTGGATCAAGTATGCTCATAACACTCTTCCTTCATCTGCCACAGGTCTCTCACCCTTCCAGTGATCCCTAGTTTACCAACCACCACTCTTCCCCAACCAAGAGGAGAAGGTCACCGTACCCTCAGTCCAGACCTTCATATGCTGTTGCAGGAGGAAGTGGGCATTGGCCTGGAGAAAACTCATTTGCTCCACCCTAGCATCCAAGAGGCAGGACGACAAACACCTCTCTAAGGCACCCACTTGCCGGGTAGGGCAATGAGTCATGCTCTCCACACGCCATCTGCCACTCAGAACCGTCTCCAGCAAGCTGGCTCCCAGGTACCTAGGACCCTTCCTCATCAAAAAGTTAATCAACCCATGCTCCATCAGATTGACATGACCACTCACCATGCAAAGCATCCACCCCACGTTCCAAGTGTCACAGCTTATACCTATGGTCTCTAGTTCTTTGCATTATAACTACAGATGGGAATCGAGAACCAGTTCAGATTGAGAATCAGTCATAAACCGGTCTGGGAAGCTCGCTACTGCATTTTCTATCAATAGCCTCGTTTACATGGACAACTTTTTAAAATTGGAATTATTAAAATTGTATTGAAAATAAGATGTCCATGCAAATGCAGTTAATGATATGAATTGAGATATTGCAACCAGCTATCAGGTCAGCAGGCACCCTCCTGTCTGATTCTAATCAGCTGATTTATGTAGGTTTTCCTCACATAAATCAGGAATCAATAAAGGAATCAATAATGAATTGGATCAATAAGCAGAATTGATAATGAATTTGACATTCATAATATCTTACTAATTCCCCTCCCTAGTTATAACACAATATTATATTAACAATCACTTTTGGTTAACTAGCTGCCACTGGTCCTTTTCTGTGTAGTTTCAGGTAACCCTATGCCACCGTCCCCCACAGCTGTGCTGTCAGACAAGAAATTGCCCACACAGCTGATGAAGGATCAGGAAAAAGAGGATTCTCAATCCAAAAAATAGAGTCGTTGACCAAAGAGAAGGAGGCCGTATTGGCAGAATTGTCTGAATGTAAGTATCGCACTGAGTAACATTACATATAATATTATTTAGTAAAGGTTTACTTATACCCCCCCGTCATGAGGCAAACCTGGGGTGACATCCATCAAATATTATTCAGGCTCCACAGACAAGCAACGCAATTTGATTCATTCAGTTGCTTCATTACAACAGCAGCACTTTTCAAGATAGATTTAAGATGTTTTACATGGAGAAAACCTGCAATAAAATATATACAGTATAATAAGGAAGAAAAACAGTCGGCCTACAATGAACACGAAAGGATATGGAGTTGGTGACTGCTCTGTGGTGGTGAAGGCCATCATCATCGAGACCTCCATCAGAATCCACCACCTGATGTCCACCAGCCCCAGGGTGAGCAGTCATCCCACTTAGTGCCCGCATGGCACTACTGCAGATGTTGATGATTGTAGGTCACTGGGGCTGCCTGCCCCATGCTGGGCTCCTATGCTTGATGATTACATATGAATCTATTGATGCACAAAGAATGAAGGTAATTGTTTTGGTAGTGTCTGTCCATCTGTCACAAGGATTACCCAAAAACAACACAACCGATTTTCATGAAACTTAGTGGAGAGGTGCAGCATGGGCCAATATATAACCTATTATGTTTTGGCCATGATTCGTCCATTGGTGGCGCAGCAGCATCTGTTTGTACATCTGTAAGCAGGATTATGCAAACACCACACAACCTATTTTCACAAAATTCTGTGGAATTTCACCATCACCCATGCATGATTACACCTGTAGCACTATGCTCATAGATTTCACATCCCATACGAATATACTCTGCCACCCAGTGGGAACCTTTAGGTTAAGAGACAAACACACACAGACAGACAATAAGAATGCCTCTTACAAATCAATGCTTTAGTTCAGCATAATGCTCCTGTAAACACAATGTAAAATTAATATGCTATTTGAACTTCAAGAACAATTATAAATTTGCTAAATGAGGTGTGGCAGCGGGGGCATGGTCAAGCGTCGGTCTGTAAATGGAGGGCAGAGTCAGGGAAGGTAAGTGGCAGAATCACTGCACCTGACATGAATTAACCCTTATTTGTGTGTCTCCCCCAGTGACCGCAACCTATAAAAGGAGAGAGAGAGCAGAGAAAGTGAACTCTCCCCAACCTGGACACTTGTGTGTGTGTGGGCGAGCAAAGTAAGCCGCTGAAAAGCACAATTAAAAGCTTTTTGTAAGAAATCAGTTCTGGCCTGCCGTGCTTATGTGCTCCACCCACCTTCAACTATTTCTACAGTGGTGCCGAAACCTGGGACAGAGTACAGAAGAGAACAGCCTCATGGAGTCCTCCCCCTTCAAGGACCTGGTCCATGCCCTCGCCACAGCCCAACAGAGCCAGCACCAGGCATTGGTTGCCCTCCGGAAGGAGCAGGAACAATGGTGCTGGCGCAGCAGGAAGATCACCAGGCGTTCCGGCACCTGCTTGTGTCGGCGGGCTCCACCATCACCACCTCCGTGGACCCTCCCCACCTCACCCTAACAAAGATGGGACGACCTCGAAGCCTTCCTCACTCTTTTTGAGCAGGCAGCAGAGGCGTGGGGTTGGCCGGTGGAACAGCGCGTGGCACACCTCCTCCCCCTGCTAACAGGCGAGGCATGGCTGGCTGCGCTACAGCTCCCCGCCAATAGCCGGCTGGTCTACGCCGACCTCCACAGGGTCGTCCTCCAACATGTGGGGAGCACCCCGAAGCAGCAACAGCAGCGCTTCCGCATGCTGCACCTGGAGGAGGTCGGCCGGCCGTTTGCATTTGGCCAGCAACTCCGTGACACCTGCCAGCAGTGGCTGAGGGCCAACAACCGTAACGCTGAGGGAATCATTGACCTGGTGGCACTGGAACAATTCATTGCCCGACTTCCGGAAGGAACAGCGGAGTGGGTGCAGTGCCATCGCCCGGCATCGCTGGATCAGGCGGTCGTGCTGGCGGAGGACCATATGGTGGCTGTTCCGATGGCAGGACAGCACGTCTCCTCTTCTCCCCTCTTTTCTCTCTGTCTCTCCCCTTCTGTTCCTTATCCTCGCCCCATTCACCCACCGCGGAGGCGGGGGCTGGCTCCACTCCAGCCGGCCCGCCGCACCCGCGGTGCCTACCGTTTCCTACTTCTTTGTCTGTGTCTCCCCTCCCCCAAGTGAGTGAGCTCCGAAACACCAGTGCAGAGGGAGAGCCTGGACCAGTATGCTGGCGCTGCGGGGAGCCGGGGCACCTCCAGCATCAGTGCTCGGCGATGGATGTGGGCGTGGTGGTCCGGATCCCCAACGTGCCAGGGACCACCCTCGATCGGGCCGGAGCATATCACATACCGGTGAGTATCCAAGGGGATACGTATCAGGCTTTGATGGACTCCAGCTGTAATCAGACCTCAATCCACCAAAGCCTGGTGCAAGACGAGGCATTGGGGAGAGCACAATTGGTGAAGGTGTTGTGTGTGCATGGGGATGTTCACAACTACCCTTTAGTGTCAGTCCACATTCTATTTCGAGGGGAGAAATTTCAAGTAAAGGCGGCAGTTAATCCTCGCCTTACCCACTCGATAATTTTGGGGACTGATTGGCCGGGATTTAGGGAATTACAGTAATGGCACATTTAGTGAAGAGTGGGGCCTGCCATAATTTAGCGGGGAAGGTCCTGGTGTGGCATTGGCAGGAGCAGCTGTCACAGAACTGTCTACGTCATCACCACATCAGAGTGAGGATCAGCAGGCTCCTCCTCCCTCTCTCAGGGAATCCCTCGCGCATTTCCCATTGAAGCAGTCACAAGACAAAACTCTGCGGCATACATTTGACCAAGTGAGAGTAAGCAATGGTCAAACACTCCAGCCAAACGCCACCCTGTCCTTCCCCTATTTCTCCATTATTAAGGATTGGCTATACCGAGTGACGCAGGACACTCAGACTAAGGAACCGATAACAGCTTTTCATCCCATGGCTGGACACGGGGCAGGATAAGACAAAAGCGCCTTTGTGCCCTCTGCCATTAATCGAGACCCCGCTCGAAAGAATTCGGATGGAACTTGTCAGGCCATTAGATCGGTCAACACAAGGATATCGCTTTATTTTAGTTCTGATGGACTATGCAATGCGATATCCAGAAGCAGTGCCTCTTCACAATATCTCAGCACATAGTATTGCAGAAGCACTCTTCCGTGTCATCTCCCGAGTCAGAATCCCCAAAGAGATTTTGACTGATCAAGGCACTACGTTTATGTCACGCACACTGCGTGAACTGTATGGGTTACTGGGAATTAAGCCTATCCACACCAGCGTTTATCACACACAAACGGATGGCTTAGTTGAACGGTTCAATCGCACCCTCAAGAACATAATTCGGAAATTTGTAAGCGAGGATGCACGCAACTGGGATAAATTGCTCGAGCCCCTGTTATTCGCAGTGCTCGATGCAGGTCCCACAAGCCTCCACAGGGTTCTCCCCATTCAAATTATTATACGGGCATAAGCCGCGTGGCATTCTAGATGTGCTGCATGAAAATTGGGAGGAGTGACCTTCAACAAGTAAAAATAAAATTCAATACGTTATCGACCTGCGTGCCAAACTCCACACACTCGCACCTAACCCAGGAGAACTTGCAACAGGCCCAAGAACATCAAGTCTGTCTGTACGACAGGGGCACGCACCTTAGGGAATTCACACCAGGAGATAAAGTACTCGTGCTGTTGCCCACATCGAGCTCCAAATTAATCCCCAGGTGGCAAGGACCCTTTGAGTTCACACGGCGAGTCGGGGACATCGACTATGAGGTGGGGCGAACGGACAGGGGTGGGGCTTTACAGATTTACCACCTCAATCTGTTAAAACTTTGGAACGAGGAGGTCCCCTTGACATTGGTGTCAGTGGTCCCAGAGAAGGCAGAGCTGGGGCTGGAGGTTCAAAAAGGAAAATTGACATCGCCCACCGCTCCGGTCCCCTGTGGAGACCACCTCTCCCCGACCCAACTCACAGAGGTCGTCCAGTTGTAAACAGAATTTTCTGATGTGTTCTCGCACCTGCCCGGCTGGACCCACCTGATAGAACACCACATTGAGATGCCCCCGGGGGTAGTAATGTGCAGCCGCCCTTACAGACTGCCTGAACACAAAAAAAAGGTGGTTCGGGAAGAACTAGAGGGCATGCTTGAAATGGGCATTGTCGAGGAGTCCCACAGTGACTGGAGCAGCCCGGTGGTCTTGGTTCCCAAGGCCGATGGGTCGGTCCAGTTCTGTGTGGAGTATAGAAAAGTCAACACGGTGTCTAAATTCGATGTGTACCCAATGTCTCGTATTGATGAGTTGCTCGATCGACTACGCAGGGCTCATTTTTATTTGACACTGGATTTGACAAAGGGATATTGACAGATCCCCTTGACTCCGCTATCCCGAGAGAAAATGGCCTTTTCCACACTGTTTGGCTTACACCAGTTTGTCACACTTCCTTTTGGGCTGTTTGGGGTGGCCGCTATGTTACAGTGGCTTATGGATCGGGTCCTCCGCCCACATGCCACCTACGCAGCCGCATACTTGGAGGACATCATTATTGATAGTAATGACTGGCCGCGGCACTTAGAACACCTAAGGGCCGTCCTTAGGTTGCTGAGGTGAGCGGGTCTCACAGCCAACCTGAAGCAGTGTGCAATTGCACTGGTGGAAGTACCTGTACGGTATCTGGGCTTCCGCTTGGGCAATGGGCAGATGCGTCCCCAAATCAATAAGACAGCAGCGATTGTGGTCTGCCCGAGGCCCAAGACCAAAAATGGGGTGAGACAGTTCCTGGGGCTGGCTGGCTACTATCGTAGGTTTATACCTAATTATTCGGATGTCACCAGCCCGCTGACTGATCTCACTAAAAAGGGGGCACCAGATCCAGTCCAGTGGACGGAGCAATGCCAGCGGACTTTCTCTGAGGTAAAGGCTGCACTGTGTGGGGGGCCACTGTTACACTCCCCTGACTTTTCTCTCCCCTTTGTTTTGCAGACGGACACGTCGGACAGAGGGCTGGGGGCTGTTCTGTCCCAGGTGGTGGAGGGGGAGGACTGTCCACTGCTGTACATCAGCCGGAAGCTGTCGGTGCGCGAGGGCAGGGACAGCACAATAGAAAAGGAATGCCTCGCCATCAAATGGGCAGTCCTCGCCCTCCACTACTACCTGCTAGGGTACCCTTTCACCCTCTGTTCGGACCACGCACCCCTGCAGTGGCTTCACTGCATGAAGGATGCCAACGTGCGGATCACTCATTGGTATCTGGCACTCCAGCCATTTAAGTTCGAGGTGGTCCACAGGCCGGGGGTGCAGATGGTCATATCGGGGGGGGGAGAGTCAGCTGCAGGCCGGATGTCTCCCCGAACTGAGTCGGGCAGTGGGGTATGTGGCAGTGGGGGCGTGGTCAAGCATTGGTCTGTGAATGGAGGGCGGAGTCAGGGAAGGTAAGTGGCTGAATCCCTGCACCTGACGTGAATTAACCTGTATTTGTGTGTCTCCCCCAGTGACCGCGCCCTATAAAAGGAGAGAGAGAGCAGAGAAAGGGAGCTCTCCCCAACCTGGACACTTGTGTGCATGCGTGTGTGTGTGTGTGTGTGTGTGTGTGTGGGCAAGCGAAGTAAGCCGCTGAAAAGTGCAATTAAAAGTTTTTTGTAAGAACTCAGTTCTGGCCTGCTGTGCTTCTGTGCTCCACCCACCTTCAACTATTTCTACATGAGGATATCACGCTGTTGTATTACATTTCAAAGTAAATAAAAACAGTCTTCATCGGGTCATGGACAGCTTCACCTCATGCCAACACACTATTTGCAGCCACAACTAAGCTCTCTATTTTCTTTACTGTGTCGAATAAATTTTTACTGTATATCTGTCTTTATTTTTGCTCTGTATTAGATAAGAAGAAAAGTAAGAAAAGCAGTGCCAGGGCAGATGAGGATGCTGCGATAGACCTGGAAGACTCTGGATCATCAGAATCATTCCAGGGTTCCTCAAGCTCCTCATCATCTTCCTCATCCTCTGAGGATGAGAGAAAGAAACACAAGAGGAACAAGAAAAAGAAGAAACAGAAGAAGAGGAAGGGAAAAAGAGAAGACCAGAGGGGAGGAAAAACACTTCAGACACAGAGGTAAATATAGGCTGGAGAAATTGTGTGTCTTTGAGAGCTATGATTACAAAAACTGGGCTTGTATTACTGTTTAAAATGAATAGTTTGGAATCATGGACTCAGAAACTAATTGTTTAATTATCCACAGTATTGTTGATTCATGGATGTCCATTTCAGCTCACTGCATGCTGTTCCTGGTTTAGAACCCAAAAAGTTATTGTGCTTTGTGTTTGGTCAATCAGATATCTGTTGTCACTGTTATAAATAGCATTGCAGCTTACATTATTGGAAAGCCTGTTCATTTCCCTTTACAATGATGTCACATCTCCAAGGATCATCACCTTTGCTGCTCATCCCAGAAATGCATGAGCTTTATGGATGGGTCACTGTAAAGAGAAAAGAGCAGGCTTTCTGATTACGTAAGATAGAACTGTGCTATTTAATACAGTGGCAACAGAGATATGATCCACCAAACCCACAATTCTGGCCTTTTTTGGATGAATTCACTGTGTGTTTGTGTGTGTCACTAGCTATCACAAATGTGGCATTTATTCAGCCCTAATAGCAACATTAAATAATCTGCCCTGTCATCATCTGTCTGGAACCCCTGCCAGCACATGTGCAAAATATGAATTCAGGCAGAGAGGACAGTGGAGTCAGAGATTCACAGATGCTATCCTATGTTCCCATCAATTGGCATTCCAGTTAATTCCAAAAGAGTTGTGCAACAAATAATTTATTTTGTACGTCTGTGGTTTATTTAAATCATATTGGCACAGCTTAGACTGTATCTTGGCCAATCTCAATACATGGTTGGAAATAGCTGTTGTATACATTTCATTTATCTTTGTTTTGTCTTTTCCATGATAGCAGTAAATCCACACCAGGTGGTCAAGAGCTACCAGAAGGTCTTGCAACATTACCAAAGAGGCAAGAATTTGATCAAGTCATACAAGGCTGTCGGGGTGGATAGGATTACCGTCGTAGTGAATGCCCCCATAGCAGAGCTGGCCAAATTAGCAAGATTCAAACGGGCCTGGATCAGCCACCTGCTGAGAGGTTCGTCCATGCCTTTGTTACATCAAGGCTGGATTACTGTAACAGCCTGCTTTACAGTCTGCTGGAGTACAAGCTCAATAAACTCCAACATGTCCTAAATTCAGCTGCCAGAGGTGTAGAATGACCTCAACATGGTGAAGACGTCACCAATGTCCTTGAAGAGGCGACACTGGCTGCCAATTAATGCCTGCATCGAGTATAATGCCTGCAACAAGTATAATGCTGCATCGAGTATAATGCTGCCATCATCACCAACATTCATGGGAAGGTGGTGGAGATGGTTGAGGAGTACAAGTACTTGGGCACAATCTTTGATAACAAACTCAGATTTGCCTCCAACACAGCGGAGATCCTCAGAAAGTGCCAAAAGTGACAGTACCACCTTAAGTCCTTTGAGGTCAGCAAGGACATTCTGACTACTTTCTACTACTCCTTCATTGAGAGTAGAATGTCATTTTCCATAACCTGCTGGTTCCACTCCCTTAGCCTTCAGTACAAAAACTGCCTGCAGAGCACAGTCAAGGTGTGCTCTAAAATTATTGCCCCCCCAGGTCACTCTCAACACTGTGTGAGCAGCAGACGGTAAACTCGGTGAGCAGGATTCTTCAGGACCCTTCACATGTCCAGGTCCCTGCATTTGAGTGGGTCCCCTCAGGATGCCGGCTGCATTGTCTGAGCTGATGAACACAGAGGAGAAGAGCGAACTTTGTCCCCAGAGAGGTTCAGCTCCTCAACTCTCTGCCATCCTTGCCCCTCTCCTCACCCCTCCAGCCCCTTCCCCCTTCTTCACATGCACTTGAACCTGTCTGGTGCATTAACCACCCCCTCTGTACACACACCACTTTAAATATCATCTCTGCTGCAATTGATCCTTCTCCCTCAGAAGCAAATTGCACCACATGATATTTTTGTATGTACTCTTCTTTTAAATGATCATATTTATACATACTGTACAGTTATTTATCCACATGCTGCCACCTTGCATACTGTCATTTTTTATGTTTAATGTATTATTATTATTATTATTATTATTATTATTATTATTATTATAAGAATAACATGTTTAACTGTACTTCCCTGTGTGCCTTTAAATTGCCCCAAACGGACAAATAAAGTGTTTTCAATTGAATTTAACTGAATTAAGTTATTGATGCTGGTCTACAAATCATGACATGGACTCACTCTGACATACTGAGAGGAACTGTTGTGCGTAGATTCCAAACGTCACATACTGAGGTCGAATGGGAAGAAGCTCCTGGCTGCTCCAAGGACCAACACCAAAAGTTACAGTGATAGAGCATTTTCATCAGCTGGACCAAGCCTGTGGAATAAGCTCCTGTAGTTCCTTCAGAAAGCTGATTCATATGGAACCTTCAAGACTGGACTAGAGACATTACTTTTACAACATTATTATTATTATTATTATTATTATTATTATTATTATTATTATTATCTCATCTCATTATCTCTAGCCACTTTATCCTGTTCTACAGGGTTGCAGGCAAGCTGGAGCCTATCCCAGCTGACTACGGGCGAAAGGCAGGGTACACCCTAGACAAGTCGCCAGGTCATCACAGGGCTCTTATTCTTATTCTTTTTATTATTATTATTATTATTATTATTATTATTGACATCATTGTTAATGCAGTAATTCATTGCTTCTGAGTCTTAAAAGCGATGTTAAGGAAATCAAGAAGAATGAAATGGACAGAGGAAATGAACAGAGATGTCTTGGAATGCAAGAGAAGAGCACTTAAATTGCAATCATCAGACAATCCACCCCTACGTCAGGCGAATGGCAGGAAGATTGGCTGTATTCAACTTATGAAGGAGTTATGGGATGAAAAGGGCTATGAAAACCTCGGATTAACAAGACAAAACCTGCGAGACCAAGCCTCAAGGTTGCAAACGTTCCAAGATTATTCCTTTAATACAAAGTCTTTGAAAGAAATCAAGGAAAATGATATTCCAAATGATGAAGCTCAACATGCAACAAATCAACCAAGACTGACGCCAAATTTGCATATGAGTGTATTGGAATCCCTCGAGGAATTACAAGACAAAGAAGATAGGTGCTCAGACAAAATACGACCAAATCTACCTGATTTTGATGTGCTTCCCTCTCAAATTAAAGAGAAAATGTGGGATAAAATCAGTCACGAACACTTCTGCAACGAAATTAATGAGACCGACAATGAAATTGTCCACTTCAGAAGAAACATCTTCAATGTACCCTCTGGAAAAGTGGGGAAGGTTTTCATGACAGAGCTAACTTTTTGGCTGAAACAATTTAACTCCAATTCACATCTGAATTCAATTGCCTTGAAAGCTTTCATTGTGCTCTTTGATTCTACAAAAGCCTTCAGCAACATCCAAAAGCAAAGAATACAGCGCGGCTATCAAACACAGATTACTATTTTGGAGACAAGGTGACGTATCTCTTCTCATGAAAAGAGTGAGCTTCATACAAGGGAGGTTTAAACCCTCGATGAAAACTAGATCAGTGGAGGACTCATCCAAGGTGTTTGCAAATCTAGTTATGTAAGGAAAATTAACAGCTGCAATAAAACTTCTGGACAAAGAGAATTCATCAGGTCTTCTTCCTCTATCACCCGAAGTGCTCGAGGAGCTCAAACATAAACATCCTCCAGCTGCAGATGTAGAGGATGAGTGTCTTCTGTATGGACCGATGGATTACATCTCACCAAATATTTTTGATTTGATCAATGAACAGATGATCTACAATGCTGCAATGAAAACAAGGGGTTCTGCTGAGCCCTCGGGAATGGATGCAGAGCTGTACTGAAGAATTCTATGCTCAAAGAACTTCAACACCGAAGGAAAACAGCTAAGAGAAGAAATAGTCACCATGACCAGAAACCTGTTGAAATCATTCTACCATCCTTCCCTTCTTGAAGGCTACACATCTTGTAGGCTCATACCATTGGATAAGAACCCTGGAATTAGACCAATAGGAGTCTGTGAAGTGCTTCAGCATATCGTTGGTAAAACTGTATCCGCATTCTTTAAGGAGGAGATGAAACAGGCAGCTGCCCCTCTACAAATTTGCACTGGATACACTGCAGGTGCTGAAGCAGCTGTGCACGCCATGAGCCAAGTCTTTGCTGAAGACGAGACAGATGCAATATTATTGATTGATGCAAGTAACGCCTTCAACCAAATGAATCATTCCATAGCCATGCATAACATTCAGATCACCTGTAAAGAAATCTCCTTGTACATAATTAATACTTATAGAAGTCCCTCCAGGTTTTTCATATCCGGAGGAGAAGAGATTTTATCACAAGAAGGCATGACTCAAGGCGATCCACTGGCTATGCCTTGGTATTCAGTCAATATGTCAATCATAATACAAATCTTGAGATCCTATATACCCAAAGTTAAACAGGTTTGGTTGACTGATGACTCAGCTGGAGGAGGAACAATTGCCTCACTATATTGTTGGTGTGAACGCCTATGCCAGGAAGGAAAGAAATATGGTTACTATGTCAATGGCTCTAAAAGCTGGTTGATCGTTAAATCACAGGCCCTAGCCTCAGAAGCAGAAAGAGGTTTTGGTGCAGAAGTCAATATAACTACAAAAGGTAAATGCCATCTGGGTGCTGTGATAGGATCCAAGAGCTAGAAAGACGAATCCTGCTACGAGAAGATTTTTAAATGGAAGGAAGAAATTGAAACACTCAGTGAGCTTGCAAAGAGCCAACCACATTCAGCTTATATCGCCTTTACCAAGGAGTATAAATCGAAATTCACCTACAGTATTTCATGCGAACAATAAGTTCTTTTGAAGACTACGTAGATCCTATTCACGAAACCATCAGCGAGCTGTTTCTGCCTACGTTATTTGGACAAACAGATCTATTGCCTGGCATGTTAAATGAACTTATAACTCTATCCCCCGCTCAGGGAGAGTTAGGCATACCTGCACTGAAAGAAGTGCCTCAACAATACGCCGCTTCAACTTCAATAACATCTCCACATGTACAGTCAATCGTATCGCAAAGTACATTGATGCCTTCAACAACGGAGGACCTGAAGAAACAGCAACAGTCACTTAAGACAGTGATAACAAGATCTAAAATGGAACACATCGATGCCTCCCTCCCAACAGAGCTACTAACACACGTTACACAAGTGAGGGACAAAGGTGCCAGCTCATGGCTGAACGCAATACCCATCAAAGAGCAGGGCTTTGTCTTAAAAAACAAGAATTCAGGGACTCCTTGAGACTGTGCTACAACCTCACATTACCTGACCTTCCAAGTTTTTGTACTTGTGGAGCAAGTTTCTCCGTCAACCATGCCTTATCTTGCAAAAGAAGGGGGTTCGTGGCTCAAAGACATGATGGCATTCGCGAACTTTTGACGACACTCCTTGGTAAAGTCTGTAATGATGTAGATGCAGAACCGAGACATATCCTGCTAGACAACGAAGGTTTTGATCTGAAGTCCACCAATAGAAGTCCTGAAGCTCGACTCGATATAAAGGCTGGAGGTTTCTGGACCAGGGGAGTTACAGCATTCTTTGACGTCCGCGTTATACATGTAAACTCCCAAAGTAACCAGAAAAAGCATACATCAGAGATTTTCAAAGAACAAGAGAACAAAAAGAAAAGGAAATGCCAACAAAGAATCCTCAATGTAGAAATGGGTACCTTCACACCCCTGGTTTTTGGAACCAATGGAGGCATGGGAATGGAATGTCAAATGTTCCTTAAGAACCGAGCCGAGAAATTTTCACAGAAAAATGGGGACGATTATGCTACTGCAATAACGTGGATAAGAACTAGACTGTCATTTGAAATTATGAAATTCGTACATTTATGTAGAGGATCAAGAACACTATTTCGGAAAACAACCAATGAAACTGTGGACGATTTTAGATTACTTTCTGCCAGAGCCGAGGTTTTGTAATTTAATTTTTTTTTATGTTTTAAACTAATTGAGGAATAATTTATGTTGTTCTCATCTTAAATGTGCAACACTATATCTTTTGAATGTTTTATATGATCAACTTCTTACATCTATTTTAAATAAAAAATGATTATTATTATTAAGTTCTTACAATTTAAATTCTAATCTTCATTTTGATGAAATTATTTTCATATGTTAATACATGTAAATACTAATATACATATGCTTTTATTCTTATAAATTATTTGTTCATGTCATGATTTTTATTGTTAGACCACTGAGACTGTAAAATGCTTTCAAAGAAAACAATATTACTATTATTGCACACAATCACTATATGTTTCAGATTCATACACATTAATAACTAAAAATAAATTATTAGTTATTATTAATAACAGGACAATTTTTCCCTCCACTAGATGGCAGTAAAGCGCTTCCAACCTGAGATTACGGTTGAGTGAAATGTGTTTTTCTCTGAACTGACCTGCTGAGGGCGCTGTTAGGATGCTGCTGGATTATTATCACACATCACATCACATTATCTCTAGCCGCTTTATCCTTCTACAGGGTCGCAGGCAAGCTGGAGCCTATCCCAGCTGACTATGGGCGAAAGGCGGGGTACACCCTGGACAAGTCGCCAGGTCATCACAGGGCTAACACATAGACACAGACAACCATTCACACTCACATTCACACCTACGGTCAATTTAGAGTCACCAGTTCACCTAACCTGCATGTCTTTGGACTGTGGGGGAAACCGGAGCACCCGGAGGAAACCCACGCGGACACGGGGAGAACATGCAAACTCCACACAGAAAGGCCCTCGCCGGCCCCGGGGCTCGAACCCAGGACCTTCTTGCTGTGAGGCGACAGCGCTAACCACTACACCACCGTGCCGCCGGATTATTATTATTATTATTATTATTATTATTATT
This sequence comes from Neoarius graeffei, assembly GCF_027579695.1. Classification (NCBI taxonomy): domain Eukaryota; kingdom Metazoa; phylum Chordata; class Actinopteri; order Siluriformes; family Ariidae; genus Neoarius; species Neoarius graeffei. Next base: position 2,691,506 of record NC_083589.1, on the reverse strand, counting down.
ATTATTATTGGCAAAACCTAAATATTATAGAAAACAAAAGATCATCATAAAAATAAAATCAGGGATCACGGGCTTCAGCCGGGTTCAGGGTTCTCAAGTTTTGAATGCAGGCAAGAGTGACATCCCCCCTGTGGGGGGGGGGGGGGGGGGGCAGTTGAATGGGTCGCAGGAATGGGGGTCTTTCATTAATTATATTATTATTAGTGTTGTTATTAATAACTGCTCAGACTTGCAAAAGAAAGGATGACACATGGCACTGACAATTCAACCAAATACCATTTCCATGTATTGAATTTCCATGTATTAAATAAGTGTACATGTGTGTGAGAGAGCAAAGAGAGAGAGATTATGACTGGTGTTGTTTATTGTAAGTGTTTGTTGCCTTTTTGGAGTCCTTCATCATTTGTGTTTTTGGCTCCCACTTAAAACAGTTCAGCTCAAGTCCAGCCATTTTCAGGGTCATGATCGAGGCCAATGTCCCGTCCAGAGACAAGCTGTTTCAGGTTGAGGTTTTGTTCAGACCGACCATTGAAAATACCCTCTTGGCATCAGCATTTGAATGAGGAAGCACCAAAACCAAGGTTGCGATCTTTGATAGCCTCACAAATTGGTTCAAGCCAGTCACCTTTGAAAAAGGAACCAAGGGCCTCTATTACTTAAATGTTTTCCTTTTATCTTAATAACAAGCAAGTCATGTTGTGCGCAAAAAAATTCTTATTTTGTTCTTTTTTGAGGACATTCTTCCCCAAAACTCCTCAACGTCAAAGGATGTTGGGTCCTGGGGCATGGCAATGTCCATCAGTTGGTACTCCATAAACTCTTCACTTATTTGGTCCTGTTCCTTTGGGTCATGAAAAGGAAGGAGTTCCTGGTATCTTAAAAAGAGCACAATGTGTACAAGACTGATTAGAATGCAGTGAGAGACATATTTGTTTTGTGATCATGACCATTAAACTTAAAAATATGTAGTCATTATGTGAAAACCCTTGCCTGTCAGGAAAGTAGAGGGCATCTTCAAGCCCACACTCAGCCCTCAGCTGCACATCAATAAATCTCGCATGCTTCAGGAGAGCATCTTCCAATGGGAGTTTATCCATGGCATACTCCACAGCTCTGACCAGAAAGGCCAGTGCTGCCTGCTGGAACAATACAAACTTAATCTTTCACAAACGGGTCGTTCATAACTAATGACAAATTTAAAAAAAAAGTCTTCACTCTTCCTGGTATTCACATGCTGCTTTAAACACGTTAGTGTCCCTGTTATTATTACTGACCAGCGTATGGGGAGCCGTTTGTAAAGCATGTTCGTGCTGAACATTTCAGCAACATTTTGTTACATTTAGCTTAAAACAGTGTTTTAAAAACAGTGTGAATTTTTCAGACTCCCCTTTTTGCACATTTATAACAATATTTGTCATCTTAGAGATATTTTAAATAGTTATATCTAAATGTTAAATGTTACAAATAAATGTTAAATGTTAAACCTAAATGTAAATATATATGTTAAATTTAAATATAAATATAAAAATTAAACCTAAATGTTAAATCTAAATCTATATTTAAATATTAAATCTAAATGTTAAATCTAAATGTTAAATCTAAATATTAAATCTAAATTTTAAATCTAAATCTAAATGTTAAATCTAAAAGTTAAATCTAAATCTAAATGTTAAATCTAAATGTATATTTTAATATTAAATCTAAATGTTAAATCTAAATGTTATATCTAAATGTTAAATCTAAATGTTGAATCTAAATGTTTCTGCTGAAACTAAAAATTTAGCTAATATGCAAATAATTTGATATGCATAAATAACTAATGTGCAAATTCCAGATGACCACAACAACCAGCCACAAGGGGGCACACTATTACCGACTTTGACACAAGAGTTCTTCTCTCTCTCCAGTCCGCTTAGTAGAGCAGATAAGCAGATGAATCGTGCACAAGATGATAAAAGCATGAAACTTTCAGGGTTTGTTCTTGAGGGCATAACAATTAATTTAAGATCTGGAGGTGCTCTCAGTTTGACCTTGGAGGTCATTTAGAGGTCATCGACCCTTGTTATGTGCAATTTCAATGGACAGGATTAAAAATTGGGGCATTTTATCATATAAGTGTGACAAAAATTGTAATTACATGTGGATTTCCATTTTTCTAGGTCATGAGGGTCCATTTATAGTGAGATTACACTTAGAAGTCAATGTTAAGATGAAGGTCACTCTAAAATATATGATGTGTTATGTCAATTTCAACAACTTTTATGATTTTGTAGCATATTGCCAAGCAGTATATACTTTTGTAATTGTAAAATGACTTCCAAATGAGTGATACAAGTGATACAGGCCTAATGTGAGTATTCTAATCATTGCAGTCTCCAGAACATGCACAAAGGGCAGTACACTTCAATTCTGCCTTTTTGCATTTGCAGTGACCACAACTATGAGGGGCCACATAAGACTTTATCTATCCTGACCCTCTCACATGCATACATTCTCCTCTCACATGCATATATTCTCACTCTCACATACGTATATTCTCCTCTCACATACATATATTCTCACTCCCACGTGCATACATTCTCCTCTCACATGCATATATTCTCCACTCACATACGTATATTCTCCTCTCACATACATATATTCTCACTCTCACATGCATACATTGTCCTCTCACATACATACATTCTCCTCTCACATACATATATTCTCCTCTCACATATGTACATTCTCCTCTCATATATATATATTCTCCTTTCACATGCATATATTCTCCTTTCACATACATACATTCTCCTCTCACATACATATATTCTCCTCTCACATACGTACATTCTCCTCTCATATATATATATATTCTCCTTTCACATGCATATATTCTCCTTTCACATGCATACATTCTCCTCTCACATACATATATTCTCCTCTCACATACGTACATTCTCCTCTCATATACATATATTCTCCTTTCACATGCATACATTCTCCTCTCACATACGTACATTCTCCTCTCATATTCTCCTTTCACATGCATACATTCTCCTCTCACATACATATATTCTCCTCTCACATACATATATTCTCCTCTCACATACGTACATTCTCCTCTCATATACATACATTCTCCTCTCACATACATACAGTGGTGCTTGAAAGTTTGTGAAACCTTTAGAATTTTCTATATTTCTGCATAAATATTACCTAAAACATCATCAGATTTTCACACAAGTCCTAAAAGTAGATAAAGAGAACCCAGTTAAACAAATGAGACAAAAATATTATACTTGGTCATTTATTTATTGAGGAAAATGATCCAATATTACATATCTGTGAGTGGCAAAAGTATGTGAACCTCTCGGATTAGCAGTTAATTTGAAGGTGAAATTAGAGTCAGGTGTTTTCAATCAATGGGATGACAATCAGGTGTGAGTGGGCGCCCTGTTTTATTTAAAGAACAGGGATCTATCAAAGTCTGATCTTCACAACACATGTTTGTGGAAGTGTATCATGGCACGAACAAAGGAGATTTCTGAGGACCTCAGAAAAAGCATTGTTGATGCTCATCAGGCAGGAAAAGGTTACAAAACCATCTCTAAAGAGTTTGGACTCCACCAATCCACAGTCAGACAGATTGTGTACAAATGGAGGAAATTCAAGTCCATTGTTACCCTCCCCAGGAGTGGTCGACCAACAAAGATCACTCCAAGAGTAAGGCGTGTAATAGTCGGCGAAGTCACAAAGGACCCCGGGGTAACTTCTAAGCAACTGAAGGCCTCTCTCACATTGACTAATGTTCATGTTCATGAGTCCACCACCAGGAGAACACTGAACAACAATGGTGTGCATGACAGAGTTGCAAGGAGAAAGCCACTGCTCTCCAAAAAGAACATTGCTGCTCATCTGCAGTTTGCTAAAGAGCACGTGGACAAGCCAGAAGGCTATTGGAAAAATGTTTTGTGGATGGAGGAGACCAAAATAGAACTTTTGGTTTAAATGAGAAGCGTTATGTTTGGAGAAAGGAAAACACTGCATTCCAGCATAAGAACCTTATCCCTTCTGTGAAACATGGTGGTGGTAGTATCATGGTTTGGGCCTGTTTTGCTGCATCTGGGCCAGGATGGCTTGCCATCATTGATGGAACAATGAATTCTGAATCATACCAGCGAATTCTAAAGGAAAATGTCAGGACATCTGTCCATGAACTGAATCTCAAGAGAAGGTGGGTCATGCAACAAGACAACGACCCTAAGCACACAAGTTGTTCTACCAAAGAATGGTTAAAGAAGAATAAAGTTAATGTTTTGGAATGGCCAAGTCAAAGTCCTGACCTTAATCCAATGGAAATGTTGTGGAAGGACCTGAAGCGATCAGTTCATATGAAGAAACCCACCAACATCCCAGAGTTGAAGCTGCTCTGTACAGAGGAACGGGCTAAAATTCCTCCAAGCCGGTGTGCAGGACTGATCAACAGTTACCGCAAACGTTGAGTTGCAGTTATTGCTGCACAAGGGGGTTACACCAGATACTGAAAGCAAAGGTTCACATACTTTTGCCACTCACAAATATGTCATATTGGATCATTTTCCTCAATAAATAAATGACCAAATATAATATTTTTGTCTCATTTGTTTAACTGGATTCTCTTTATCTACTTTTAGGACTTGTGTGAAAATCTGATGTTTTAGGTCACATTTATGCAGAAATATAGAAAATTCTAAAGGGTTCACAAACTTTCAAGCACCACTGTATATTCTCCTTTCACATGCATACATTCTCCTCCCACATACACACATTCTCCTCTCACATATATATATTCTCCTCTCATCTACATCTATTGTCCTCTACGTAGATTCTGCATACATTCTCCTCAACTGGACTGACTGATGCCAAAGTCTAAAGCCAAGCCTTGCACATTTACAGTGGTGCCTCACCCCATCTCATCTCATCTCATCTCATTATCTCTAGCCGCTTTATCCTTCTACAGGGTCGCAGGCAAGCTGGAGCCTATCCCAGCTGACTACGGGCGAAAGGCGGGGTACACCCTGGACAAGTCGCCAGGTCATCACAGGGCTGACACATAGACACAGACAACCATTCACACTCACATTCACACCTACGGTCAATTTAGAGTCACTAGTTAACCTAACCTGCATGTCTTTGGACTGTGGGGGAAACCGGAGCACCCGGAGGAAACCCACGCGGACACGGGGAGAACATGCAAACTCCACACAGAAAGGCCCTCGCCGGCCCCGGGGCTCGAACCCAGGACCTTCTTGCTGTGAGGCGACAGCGCTAACCACTACACCACCGTGCCGCCGCCTCACCCCATGTTCCTTTGTATTGTTTATCACTAGGCATTTGCATTTCTGTTTATTTTGAAGACAGTCCACCTGTCTGCATTGGAGACTGAGCAGCTTTTAATCTCAGTCTAAAGTCAGCTGTATTGCTGTATCCCTATTTCTCCTCCCTCCTTTTCCCTTTCCTTCATTTCTTTCAGGCAAAGCGCCTCTTTATCTCTCTCTCTGTATTGTAGTGTTGCACAGCTATTCTGAACAGGGAAGTCCATGTCAATAAGTTTCACATTGTGCAGTAATGTACAGTATGGTAAGCATGCTAATTATCGGTTAAACTAGGCTATTTTAATACCAGCCTCACTGTGTGTTTTGCCTAATCAAATGAGAACATCATAAAGCAGCATAGCTATAGCCTTCAGATAAGTTGTTGGAACAGTTTCTAAGGTAGCATTGTAGGCCAATTTAGGCCAGGTTAATAAACAGAGGACTGGCATGACTTTTTGTAATACAACGATGCGGCACCTCTTTCTAGACAACAACAATAATAGAGGGTGACTGACTTCAGGTTGGAGTCTGGCCTGGGACATTTCCCGACCCTACACTATCTCTCTCTCCCTGTCATCTCCCTCTAGGCTACCCTATCTCACTGTCCCTTTTCTGTCCTCCTGTCATGATCTCTGGTGAAAATCTTTAGATTTTTTTCAATAATAGTAATTTAGTCATATATTCTCCTCTTACATACGTATATTCTCCTCTCATCTACATCTATTGTCCTCTACGTAGATTCTGCATACATTCTCCTCAACTGGACTGACTAATGCCAAAGTCTAAAGCCAAGCCTTGCACACTATGAGGAGCCATACAAGACATTATCCATACTGGCCCTTTTACATACATATATACTCGCTCTCTCACATACATACATTCTCACTCTCACATGCATATATTGTTATTTGCACATGCATACATTCTCACTCTCACGTACATACATACATTCTCACCCTCACATATTCTCACTCTCACATACGTACATTCCTCTCTCATATGCATACATTCTCCTCTCACATACATACATTCTCCTCTCACATAGGCATATTCTCCTGTCACATACGTACATATAAAATTACATAATTATATAGAGGGTTTGGAGCCAGAGGGGCGTAAGTCACATTTGACCAACTTTACAGGAGAGCCAAAACAAAATTTTGACCACCCTTTAATCAACAAAATTTATTTACCTTTAACCACAACATTATAGCCATAAACATACTTAAATGAGGTAGTCATTAAATAAAAATATGATATTAACATATTGAACATATTCAAAAATCTTGTAAAATCTTAAAAATATGGCAAAAAAGATAGGATACGCCTTTTGGGCACCAAACATTTCTAATGTTTTGAAAGGAAAATAGGCGTATCTGCTCATCCTTGGTTAAAAACAATGTGATTAACAAGTAATTTTTTTTTCATTTTATTTCAAATACTGTATACAACAAACACATTCTGATGTGTTGGTCTCTCCACTTCTCTATTTAGTTTAATTGCAATGTAGCCTGGCCATTTCCTTCCTATACAAGTACACAATTCAATTCTTATCCCCCTTTTCACATCCCTTTGCTCCATTCTCATTTATGACTTCACATTTATGTCTTTCATTTCAAACACTTGAACAGTTTAACATCTATTGTACTTTCAAGCAGTTCAATTTCAGTTATCTTGTTATGACTTCACTTAAGCTAGGCCTTCTAAGCCTATCTAAGCCATAGGTGTAAATGGGACATACGTCCTTTTGGCTCCAACACTGATGCCCACTTCTGAGTAAGGTCTTTGTTGTTTTGTTGTTTTATTCAATATAGGTTGATTTCTGATGTGTCTTTTCGGTACAGTTAGATAGAGCTCATCAAGACCTTTCATTTGATATATAGAACTCATTTTCGCCAAAAATGCCACTTACTTCCCTCTGGCTCCAAACCCTCGATATATAGGCCTATATAGATATATCTATATATAGATATATAGGCCTATATAATTTTAGGGAACCCTATTGTTGGTTTGGCTTGAATTTTTGTACTTGATAGGCCTAATAACTATAAATAAAAATAAAATGTAAATAGGCTATATTTTGACTAAATTACTATTATTGAAAACAATCTAAAGATTTTCACCAGAGATCATGACAGGAGGACAGAAAAGGGACAGTGAGATAGGGTAGCCTAGAGGGAGATGACAGGGAGAGAGAGATAGTGTAGGGTCGGGAAATGTCCCAGGCCAGACTCCAACCTGAAGTCAGTCACCCTCTATTATTGTTGTTGTCTAGAAAGAGGTGCCGCATCGTTGTATTACAAAAAGTCATGCCAGTCCTCTGTTTATTAACCTGGCCTAAATTGGCCTACAATGCTACCTTAGAAACTGTTCCAACAACTTATCTGAAGGCTATAGCTATGCTGCTTTATGATGTTCTCATTTGATTAGGCAAAACACACAGTGAGGCTGGTATTAAAATAGCCTAGCTTAACCGATAATTAGCATGCTTACCATACTGTACATTACTGCACAATGTGAAACTTATTAACATGGAATTCCCTGTTCAGAATAGCTGTGCAACTCTACAATACAGAGAGAGATAAAGAGGCGCTTTGCCTGAAAGAAATGAAGGAAAGGGAAAAGGAGGGAGGAGAAATAGGGATACAGCAATACAGCTGACTTTAGACTGAGATTAAAAGCTGCTCAGTCTCCAATGCAGACAGGTGGACTGTCTTCAAAATAAACAGAAATGCAAATGCCTAGTGATAAACAATACAAAGGAACATGGGGTGAGGCGGCGGCACGGTGGTGTAGTGGTCAGCGCTGTCGCCTCACAGCAAGAAGGTCCTGGGTTCGAGCCCCGGGGCCGGCGAGGGCCTTTCTGTGTGGAGTTTGCATGTTCTCCCCGTGTCCGCGTGGGTTTTCTCCGGGTGCTCCGGTTTCCCCCACAGTCCAAAGACATGCAGGTTAGGTTAACTGGTATGAATGTGTGAATGTGAGTGTGAATGGTTGTCTGTGTCTATGTGTCAGCCCTGTGATGACCTGGTGACTTGTCCAGGGTGTACCCCGCCTTTCGCCCGTAGTCAGCTGGGATAGGCTCCAGCTTGCCTGCGACCCTGTAGAAGGATAAAGCGGCTAGAGATAATGAGATGAGATTAGATGGGGTGAGGCACCACTGTAAATGTGCAAGGCTTGGCTTTAGACTTTGGCATCAGTCAGTCCAGTTGAGGAGAATGTATGCAGAATCTACATAGAGGACAATAGATGTAGATGAGAGGAGAATATATGTATGTAAGAGGAGAATATATGCATGTGAAAGGAGAATATACACTGAACAAAAATATAAATGCAGCACCTAAAGATTTTATTTATTTTGTACATCCGATACTGATTTTTTTTTCTGCCCACATCAAATGATAGTATAGCATACCAGTAAACATTTTTTGAAAAAAAAAAAATGTCCCTCTACTCAAGTTCTGAGCAGTGCCCAGACTTGAGATAATCCATGATCCAGTCGGGTGTGACCATTGCAGACAAAAATTTCACTTAGTAATGCATGTCATGACCATCCTTTATGTGGGGCCAATAAAAGGCCACCCTAAAATGACAAAAATGTTCAAATGTCAAGATGCCACAGATGACCAGAATCAACCGGGAACGAGCTATTGGCATGCTGCAGGCTGGAATGTCCATCAGAGCTGTAGGGCGTCAATTGGGGTTGCATAATTCCACGATAGTCCGCCTCCGACGACGATTTCAGCAGCATGGCACCACAGACAACATGCCACATGCACGCAGGCCACGTGTCACCACTCCAGCACAAGACCGGCATATCCGTCTGACCCACCTGCGTGATCGGTGCCGGACTGCAACACGGACCGCAGATGAGACCATGGGGAGACACAATCGCAGAGTCAGCAGTCAAACTGTGAGAAACCGACTCAGAGAAGCTGGCCTCCATGCACGTAGACCTCATCGAGGATTGGACCTGACTGCTGGGCGACGACGTTCTCGTCTGGACTGGGCTCGGGCACATAGAAAATAAAAATGAAAATTAATTTCTATCTGAACATTTGTATTTCATAAAATATGGACCACTGCGTTTATATTTTTGTTCAGTGTATGTATGTGAGAGGAGAATATATGCATGTAAAAGGAGAATATATGTATGTGAGAGGAGAATGTACGTATGTGAGAGGAGAATATACGTATGTGAGAGGAGAATATATGTATGTGAGAGGAGAATGTATGCATATGAGAGGAGAATATGTGAGAGTGAGAATGTATGTATGTGAGAGTGAGAATGTATGTATGTGCAAATAACAATATATGTATGTGAGAGTGAGAATGTATGTATGTGAGAGAGTGAGTATATATGTATGTAAAAGGGCCAGTATGGATAATGTCTTGTATGGCTCCTCATAGTGTGCAAGGCTTGGCTTTAGACTTTGGCATCAGTCAGTCCAGTTGAGGAGAATGTATGCAGAATCTACGTAGAGGACAATAGATGTAGATGAGAGGAGAATATACGTATGTACAGTAAGAGGAGAATGTGTGTATGTGGGAGGAGAATATATGTATGTGAGAGGAGAATGTACGTATGTGAGAGGAGAATGTATGCATGTGAGAGGAGAATGTATGCATGTGAGAGTGAGAATATATGCATGTGAGAGGAGAATGTATGCATGTGAGAGTGAGAATATATGTATGTGAGAGGAGAATATACGTATGTGAGAGTAAGAATATATGCATGTGAGAGGAGAATGTATGCATGTGAGAGGGTCAGGATAGATAAAGTCTTATGTGGCCCCTCATAGTTGTGGTCACTGCAAATGCAAAAAGGCAGAATTGAAGTGTACTGCCCTTTGTGCATGTTCTGGAGACTGCAATGATTAGAATACTCACATTAGGCCTGTATCACTTGTATCACTCATTTGGAAGTCATTTTACAATTACAAAAGTATATACTGCTTGGCAATATGCTACAAAATCATAAAAGTTGTTGAAATTGACATAACACATCATATATTTTAGAGTGACCTTCATCTTAACCTTGACTTCTAAGTGTAATCTCACTATAAATGGACCCTCATGACCTAGAAAAATGGAAATCCACATGTAATTACAATTTTTGTCACACTTATATGATAAAATGCCCCAATTTTTAATCCTGTCCATTGAAATTGCACATAACAAGGGTCGATGACCTCTAAATGACCTCCAAGGTCAAACTGAGAGCACCTCCAGATCTTAAATTAATTGTTATGCCCTCAAGAACAAACCCTGAAAGTTTCATGCTTTTATCATCTTGTGCACGATTCATCTGCTTATCTGCTCTACTAAGCGGACTGGAGAGAGAGAAGAACTCTTGTGTCAAAGTCGGTAATAATGTGCCCCCTTGTGGCTGGTTGTTGGGGTCATCTGGAATTTGCACATTAGTTATTTATGCATATCAAATTATTTGCATATTAGCTAAATATTTAGTTTCAGCAGAAACATTTAGATTCAACATTTAGATTTAACATTTAGATATAACATTTAGATATAACATTTAGATTTAGATTTAACATTTAGATTTAATATTTAAATATAGATTTAGATTTGACATTTAGATTTAATATTTAGATTTAACATTTAGATTCAATATTTAAATATAGATTTAGATTTAACATTTAGATTTAATTTTTATATTTATATTTAACATATATATTTACATTTAGGTTTAACATTTAACATTTATTTGTAACATTTAACATTTAGATATAACTATTTAAAATATCTCTAAGATGACAAATATTGTTATAAATGTGCAAAAAGGGGAGTCTGAAAAATTCACACCGTTTTTAAAACACTGTTTTAAGCTAAATGTGACAAAATGTTGCTGAAATTTTCAGCACGGACATGCTTTACAAACGGCGCCCCATAACCAGCGTCTGTGTAACAAGTGTCTAAGTGGGTTGAGCACAGAAGCACGGCAGACCAGAACTGAGTTCTCAACAGACTCCTTTATTACAGCTTTTCAGCTTACTATTTCTCTCACACACATGCACGCACGCATATCAGTATCCAGGTTGAAGAGAAGCTCCCTTCCTCCGGTCTCCCTCTCCTCTTATAGGGCACGGTCAATGGGGAAGACACACAAACACAGGTTAATTCCCGTCAGGTGCAGTGATTCAGCCACTTACCTTCCCTGACTCCGCCCTCCATTCACAGCCCAACGCTTGACCACGCCCCCGCTGCCACATACCCCCACCGCCCGACTCAGGCCGGGCAGCTGTCCGGCCTGCAGCCGACTTCCCCCCCCAACAGGAGAGGAAGTCCGCCACAACCATCTGCGCCCCTGGCCTGTGGACCACCTAGAACTTAAACGGCTGGAGTGCCAGATACCAACAGGTGATCCGCGCGTTGGCATCCTTCATGCGGTGGAGCCACTGTAGGGGTGCGTGGTCCGACCAGAGGGTGAAAGGGCGCCCCAGCAGATAGTAGCGGAGGGCGAGAACTGCCCACTTGATGGTGAGGCATTCCTTCTCTATGGTGCTGAACCTGACCTTGCGCACTGACACCTTGCGGCGGATGTACAACACTGGATGGTCCTCCCCCTCCAGGGACAGAACAGCCCCCAGCCCTCTGTCCAATGCATCCGTCTGTACAACAAAGGGGAGAGAAAAGTCAGGGGAGTGTAACAGTGGACCCCCACACAGTGCAGCCTTTACCTTAGAAAAAGCCCGCTGGCACTGCTCCGTCCACTGGACCGGATCTGGTGCCCCCTTTTTAGTAAGATCAGTCAGCGGGCTGGTTATGTCTGAGTAATTAGGTATAAACCTACGATAGTAGCCAGCCAGCCCCAGGAACTGCCTCACCCCCTTTTTGGTCTTGGGCCTCGGGCAGGCCGCAAACGCTGCCGTCTTATTGATTTGGGGACGCATCTGCCCATTGCTCAAGTGGAAGCCCAGATACCGTACTTCCACCCGCCCAATCACACACTTCTTCGGGTTGGCTGTGAGCCCCGCTCGCCTCAGCGACCCCAGGATGGCCCTCAGGTGTTTTAGGTGCTGTGGCCAGTCATTACTATAAATAATAATGTCATCCAAGTATGCGGCCGCATAGGTGGCGTGGGGGCGGAGGACCCTATCCATAAGCCGCTGGAACGTAGCAGGCGCCCCAAACAGCCCAAACGGAAGTGTGACGAACTGGTGTAAGCCAAATGGTGTGGAAAAGGCCGTTTTCTCTCGGGATAGTGGAGTCAAGGGGATCTGCCAATATCCCTTTGTCAAATCCAGTGTTGAATAAAAATGAGCCGTGCCTAGTCGACTGAGCAACTCGTCAATTCGAGGCATTGGGTACGCATCAAATTTAGACACCGCGTTGATTTTTCTATAGTCCACACAGAACTGGACCGACCCGTCGGCCTTGGGAACCAAGCCCACCAGACTGCTCCAGTCACTGTGGGACTCCTCGACAATGCCCATTTTGAGCATGGCCTCGAGTTCTTCCCGAACCACCTTTTTCTTGTGTTCGGGCAGTCTGTAAGGGCGGCTGCGCACTACCACCCCCGGGGGCGTCTCAATGTGGTGTTTTATGAGGTGGGTGCGGCCGGGCAGGGGCGAGAACATGTCACAAAATTCTGTTTGCAACCGGGTGACCTCCGCGAGCTGGGTCGGGGAGAGGTGGGCTCCACAGGGGACCGGAGCGGTGGGTGATGCCGATTTTCCCTTTTGAACCTCTGGCCCCAGCTCCGCCTTCTCTGGAACCACCGACACCAGTGCCACGGGGACCTCCTCACGCCAACGTTTTAACAGATTGAGGTGGTATACCCGTAACGCCCCACCCCTGTCCGTTTGCCTCACCTCATAGTCGACGTCCCCGACTCACCGTGGGACCTCAAAGGGTCCTTGCCACCTGGCAATTAATTTAGAGCTTGACGTGGGCAATAACACGAGTACTTTGTCTCCCAGTGTGAATTCCCTAAGGCACGTGCCCCTGTTGTACAGGCGGACTTGACTTTCTTGAGCCTGCTGCAAATTCTCCTGGGTTAGGTGTGTGAGTGTGTGGAGTTTTGCGCGCAGGTCAATAACATATTGAATTTCATTTTTGCACGGGGAAGGTCCCTCCTCCAAATTTTCCCACAGCACATCTAGGATGCCATGTGGTTTATGCCCATATAATAATTTGAATGGGGAGAACCCCGTGGAGGCTTGTGGGACCTCTCGCACTGCGAAAAGCAGGGGTTCGAGCCATTTATCCCAGCTACGTGCGTCCTCGCTTACAAATTTTTTAATTATGTTTTTGAGGGTGCGATTAAACCGTTTGACTAAGCCGTCCATTTGTGGGTGATAAACGCTGGTGCGGATCAGCTTGATTCCCAATAACCCATACAGTTTGCGCAGTGTGCGTGACATGAACGTAGTGCCTTGATCAGTCAGAATCTCTTTGGGGATTCCGACTCGGGAGATGACGTGGAAGAGCGCTTCCGTAATACTACATGCAGAGATATTGCGAAGGGGCACTGCTTCCGGATATCGCGTTGCATAGTCCACCAGAACTAAAATAAAGCGATACCCTCGTGTTGACCGATCTAATGGCCCGACGAGATCCATCCCAATTCTTTCGAACGGGGTCTCGATTAATGGTAGAGGGCGCAAAGGCGCTTTTGGGATGGCCACTGGATTTACTAACTGGCATTCGCGGCATGCCATACACCACCTACGGACATCGCCGCGAATCCCTGGCCAATAGAACCAGGCCATTATTCTGGCGAGTGTCTTATCCTGCCCTAAGTGTCCAGCCATGGGATTAAAGTGAGCCGCCTGGAATACCAATTCCCGGTGGCTCTTTGGGATCAAAAGTTGGGTTATTTGTTCCTTAGTTTGAGTGTCTTGCGTCACTCGGTATAATCTATCCTTAATAATGGAAAAATAGGGGAAAGATGGGGTGGCGTTTGGCTGGAGCGTTTGACCATCGATTTCTCTCACTTGGTCAAATGCATGCCGCAGAGACTTGTCTCGCGATTGCTCTAACGGAAAATCCGCTAGGGATTCCCCGAGAGAGGGAGGAGGAGCCTGCTGCTCCTCACTCTGACGCGGTGATGACAAACGGCTCTGTGACAGCTGCTCCTGCCAATGCCACTCTGGGACCTCCCCCCGCTGAACTACGGCAAGACCCACTCTTCACTAAGTGCGTCATTTAATCCTGAAATCCTGGCCAATCAGTCCCCAAAATTATAGAGTGGGTGAGGCAAGGATTAACTGCCACCTGAACTCTAAATTTCTCCCCTCGAAACAGAATGTGGACCAACACTAAAGGGTAGTTGTGAACATCCCCGTGCACACACAACACCTTCACCAATTGTGCTCTCCCCAATGCCTCATTTTGCACCAGGCTTTGGTGGATTGAGGTCTGATTACAGCTGGAGTCCATCAAAGCCTGATACATATCCCCTTGGATACTCACCGGTATGCGATACGCTCCGGCCCGATCGAGGGTGGTTCCTGGCGCATCGGGGATCTGCACCACCGCGCCCACCTCCATCGCTGAGCACTGAGGCTGGAGGTGCCCCGGCTCCCTGCAGTGCCAGCACACCGGCCCAGGCTCTCTCTCTGCACCGGTGTTCCGGATATCACTCACCTGAGGGGGGGGGAAGACACAGACACGGAAGTAGGAAACGGTAGGACACCGCGGGTGCAGCAGGCCGGCTGGGGTGGAGCCGGCCCCCACCTCCATGGTGGGGGAATGGGGCGAGAGAGAGGAACAGAAGGGGAGAGAGAGGGAGAGGGGAGGGGAGAAGGGGAGACACGCTGTCCTGCCATTGGAATGGCCGCCATATGGTCCTCCACCAGCTTAATGGCCTGATCCAGCGATGCCAGGCGATGGCACTGGACCCACTCCGCAGTTCCTTCTGGAAGTCGAGCGACGAACTGCTCCAGCACCACCAGATCGATGATCTCCTCGGCGTCTCGGTTGTCGGCCCTCAGCCACCGGCGGCAGGCATCCCGGAGTTGCTGGCCAAATGCAAACAGCCGGCCGACCTCCTCCAGGCGCAGCACGTGGAAGCGCTGCCGCTGCTGCTCCAGAGTGCGACCCACATGCTGGAGGACGGTCTAGTGGAGGTCCGCGTAGACCAGCCGGCTGTTGGTGGGGAGCTGTAGCATGGCCAGCTGCGCCTCGCCCGTGAGCAGGGGAAGGAGGCGTGCCGCGCGCTGTTCCACCGGCCAAACCCACGCCTCTGCTGCCTGCTCAAAGAGAGTGAGGAAGGCCTCGGGGTCGTTGTGTGGGCCCATCTTCGTTAGGGTGAGGTGGGAAGGGCACTCTATTTCATCCCCAAACTGCATCTCTTCCTGGCTGCTCTACCCCTGCACTCGATTTCATCCCCAAACTGCATCTATTCATGATTGCTCTACCCATGCACTCGATTTCATCCCCAAACTGCATCTCTTCCTGGCTGCTCTACCCATGCACTCAATTTCATCCCCAAACTGCATCTATTCATGATTGCTCTACCCATGCACTCGATTTCATCCCCAAACTGCATCTCTTCATGGTTGCTCTACCCCTGCACTTGATTTCATCCCCAAACTGCATCTCTTCCTGGCTGCTCTACCCCTGCACTCGATTTCATCCCCAAACTGCATCTATTCATGATTGCTCTACCCATGCACTCAATTTCATCCCCAAACTGCATCTCTTCATGGCTGCTCTACCCATGCACTCGATTTCATCCCCAAACTGCATCTATTCATGGCTGCTCTACCCCTGCACTCACATCGTGCCCACACACAGCTCCATATCAATTATCTGGGCAACATTCTCTCACAGCAGGCAAACTGTCATTTCTTGTGTTAAACACATTGTGAATTTGTTGTAACATTAAAACAGGATATGACTTCCTCTGGTCTCCGTGCTGCTCGGAGCTCATCCTCATGGTGTCCACTGAACAACACTTTCAGAAGATGGTTGGACAGTGTTGCCAGATACTGCTGACATTTTCCAGCCCAAAATATGTTCAAAACCCACCAAAATGCACTTAAAACCACCCAAAATGTAAAATGTACTTGATGCCTATCTTGTAAAGTAAAAATATGCAGCTAAATGCCAGTATACTATCCATAACTTTAAATCTGGGTCATTTTCCCACTCCTTTCTGTACTTTATTTTTGTATTTTGCCCACTTTGGCATCTTGACTAGCCGTTGTTCATTAACTGCACTCTGCGTCGTGTGATGCCCATGATCTCTGATTGGGTCACAGAAGTGTTTAATATGGATTGGATGTAGACTAGTGGACGTAGATAGTACATAGAATGTTCTGCATCAAAGTCCTTCTAAGGCGATAAGTGTCTCTGGCTGCATTCTCACACAGAACAGTGCAAAATATTTATAAACATCTGATAAAAACCCGCTGAACTAACGTCAAACCCGCCCAATTTTTGTCAACCAGCCTAAGCCATTTTTGCCCGCAAAGTAGAATTCAAAACCGCCCAATCTCGCAACACTGTGGTTGGAGCAGAATCACGTGAACAATTCCCAGGATAACAATGCTTTTTTCATTGGTTGTTGCGTTATCGACCCAGATACAATAGTGTTTCTGATTGGCTATTGTGTAGCCCCGCCCTTTTCCTTTATTTGATTGGCTGGTAAGGGGCAGGCTCGACTCATGGGAGACGTGCTTGTTTCCTGCCATTTCCATAGTGACAGTGGCGCGCCAGAGAAATTTATATTATAATTTTTTTTCAGCGTGAGAAACACAATGTGTGGCGGGAGTGCGTGACAAAAGACCGAAAAGCGCGACTGTCATACTCAGGGCATGAGACTTGAGAGCCCTGCTTCTTGCCGTGAGGCGACAGTGCTAACCACTACACCACTGTGACGCCCCACCTCCTTAGGCCACGACTTCCCCATAAACATATACCCAGGCTTCTGTAAAGCTGCTTCTCTAACCATTAGGCCATGACTTCCCCATAAACATACACCCAGGCTTCTGTAAAGCTGCTTTGTGACAATGTCTAGAATTAATAGTTCTCTGTAAAAAAAAAAGACACAAACAAGCAATTCGTCTTAATACACTTCAGTCAATAACTGAATAAAACCACCCTTAAGATGGCTGCCAAGTGCACTCAGTCCACAGGAAGTAAGAAAAGGGACTGGAACACTGAGTGAAAAGAGTTAATGCTGGAAAACACTTACAGAATGAATAATTACCAGCAGAAAACGTGCGGACTGATTTTTCCACATGCCTCACTTCGGTATTATCAAAGATCTGTTTCTCCCTGCTGGTGGAGCTGAGAAAGTGCAGCTGGAAATGACCATCCAGTTCATTCTGTTTTTGAAACTATTTATCACCACAAACTTTCACAATATTACACACACAGTGTATTATATATAACATCAATAGGTTTTAAAAATTTTGAAAAATACTAATAGCAGCTGGAAAAAAACATCAGTCATGTACCAAAGATACCACACAACCCCTTTACATTTGATATTACTCTAAAATATAAAAATCCTAATTATGGTTATTTTTATAGGAGCACAACTTATAATGCTGATGTTGAACTATGTTTTATATTTTATCTTTAGCTCAGTGCACAAAATTCCACCTCAACTGTTTTCCTCCATTGGGAGATGTGTGGAAACGTCACTTCCTGTCTGAGCTCAGAGAATTCCTCCACAGGTCAAACTCTGGGAGCTTCTCAAGGTGAAGGATGTTGCTTTGGTAGGACGCGTCCTTCAGAGGCAAGACTCCTTCCTAAATGAAACAGTCTCACGAGTGTGAAGGGATGTGTCTTCTTCTGCTGAGTTTAGTGGCAGATTGCAATCTTAGTACACTACTGCCATCTACAGGCCTGAGGTGGGAATGCTTTGGGGAGTCGCCATGGCTTTCAGCTGTGCTCTGAGAGAATATGAATGAATGCTTTATAATATAAAATGAGCTCCATCCTCCCTAATAGCGGCGCTTCCATTCAAATGAAAACAAACTTGCAGCAGATGATGGACTTTGATGTGTTTCAATTTCCATTTCATCACGAGAAGATACATTTCTCCAAACTCACACGTATATTATTCTTTTTATTCCTATAAACTGCAGTGTACTTTAGGGATTTATAGCAAAATGTTTTGAAAACAAAAGAGAAAAATAAACTAGCCAAAATCGGAACGTCACACGGCTGAGTGGAGGCAGAGCGGTGTTTTCCTGAGGAGAAGCTCTGTGCTGGAGTTGTGTGGAGTGATGCTGCTCCAGAGTCAGAGCTGCTCAGTGCTAGCAGTGTTAGCAAAGCTAACTCTCTGTGGAGAATCAACTGAGGAGGAAAGCTAGATAAAGAAGTCACCGCCATTCCACGCCCTAACGCGAAAAAGAAAAGAAATTCAAGAAATGCAGCAAAAAAATAACTTAATGGATGAGATCGAGGATTTTAAAAAATCGCTTGATTTCCTTACGGAAGAGGTTTCTGCTGTCCACAAGCAGCAGAAAATAATAATGGATCTGGTAGACGAGGTGAAATCCCTCAGGATCCAAAATGTTGAGAAGGACCAGAAGATCATGCTGCTGGAAAACCAGGTCAAAAATCCTGAACAATATTCAAGGATAAATGATGTCATAGTCTCCGGGCTGGAGATTAAACCCCGGTCGTATGCCCACGCAGTAAAGCGGCAAGACGGAGAAGAACTCACTGAGATGGAAGGCATTTCGGTGGAGGAACAGGTGTCCACTTTCTTCCATTCACACTGAATTAAGCTAGACATCAACAACATCGAGGCATGCCATCTCCTTCCTCAGAGAACAAATATGGACAAACCAGCTGTGATTGTACGGTTTGTCAACAGAAAGTTCAAAAAGGAGTTGCTAAAACAAGGCCGAATGCTGAAAGGAACCAATGTATATTTGAATGAACATTTGACTAAAAAGAATGCAGATATTGCTCGAAAAGCCCGCTCACTATGAAGGCAGAAGAAAATACAGTCTACGGGGTCTACAAACTGCAAAATCTTTATTAAACTAAAGGGTTCCCCAGAGCAAGCTAAAGTTTTGGTTGTTAGAAGCTTGGAGGAACTGGACAAGTATTAATGACACCATTTATCTGTAGTAGGATTAACCTTTTTTTTTCTTTTTTGAAATGATAAAAGGCATTTTTTTGTGCTTTTTTTCATATGGAGAGTTTTAATCACTCTTCTCTCCTTATATGTTTCTGTTGGACTGTGGAATTTTGCTTTTCCAAAATGAATAGTTACTCTGTATAGTTTGGATATCAGGGATCATGTTGTTTCCTGCCCAAGTTTTGCACTATTTTTGACGGAAGATGCCCATTTTTGTTTTTGGAGTGTAAAATATATAGAAGTTGTCTCATCTCATCTCATTATCTCTAGCCGGTTTATCCTTCTACAGGGTCGCAGGCAAGCTGGAGCCTATCCCAGCTGACTACGGGCGAAAGGCGGGGTACACCCTGGACAAGTCGCCAGGTCATCACAGGGCTGACACATAGACACAGACAACCATTCACACTCACACCTACGGTCAATTTAGAGTCACCAGTTAACCTAACCTGCATGTCTTTGGACTGTGGGGGAAACCGGAACACCTGGAGGAAACCCATGTGGACACGGGGAGAACAAGCAAACTCCGCACAGAAAGGCCCTCGCCGGCCCCGGGGCTCGAACCCAGGACCTTCTTGCTGTGAGGCGACAGCGCTAACCACTACACCACCGTGCCGCACCTATAGAAGTTGTGTGTTTATATATAGTCGTCAGAAACTCTTTAGTCAATATGCAGGACATAGAATCAGATATAGACCCAGAAAGCAATCTGTTAAATAATGTGATTAGAAATTGCTGTTACGATACTGAAGATCAGTTTAATAACAAATTCAATATAAACATGGAGTATCGATCCTTCACTTTAATAGCATTAGTTTATACGCAAACTTTCAAAATATAAAAGATTACCTGGGTCAGTTCACTGCAGCCTTTAGTGTGATAGCCATCTCTGAAACCTGGCTCAGCGTGGGAAAAAGGGTGATATTGAACTAGAAGGGTATGAATTAAATTACACGAATAGAGCTAACAAAATGGGAGGGGGGGGCAGCTCTGTATGTAGACAGAAGATTGAAATATAAGATTATTAACAGTATGACTGCTGCTATTGATATGTGAATGTATTTCTATAGAGATTTTCATGAAGAACAACAAAAAAAATATTGCCAGCTGTGTTTGCAGAGCTCCCAGCTCCAGGATAGAACAATTCAAAGAAGTGATGGAATGTACTGTATGTTCATAAACACTGAGCAGAAGGTCACTTTCATTTGTGGTGATTTCAATATAGATCTCTTAAATCCTAATATATAAGCCTTGATTGATGAATTTAGTGCTGCAATGTATAGTATGAGCTTTTATCTGATCATTACTAAATCCAGTAGAATAACATATCAATCATACGGAGCCCCTAATCAGCAACAATTATAGATAATATATTTACTAACAACTTGGAAGACAACATAATTGGAGGATTACTAATAAATGATATCAGCAACCACCTGCCCATGTTTGTTAATTATGATTGTGAATATAAAATGTTGAAAGATGAAAATGAAATAAGACAGAGGAGAGGAAGAACAGAAGGTACGATAAAAACATTGAGAAGTGAACTGTTATGTCAGAACTGGAGAAATGTATGCAAAGCAGGGGATGTAGACTCTGCTTATGGCTGTTTTCTGGATACTTTCCTTTCCTTATCTGACAGAACATGTCCAATAAAACAGAGCAGGAGGAAAATAACCAGTTATGATAAACCCTGGATTACAAAGGGCTTGTTGAATGCCTGTAAAAAAAAAAAAAGAATATATTGTACAAACAATTTATAAAGCATAGAACTACAGAACGAGAAATAAAATATAAAAGATATAAAATAAATTAACTGATATTATTCAGAAATGTAAGAAAGATTTCTTCAATAACGTATGAGAAAAGAATAAGGAGAACACTAGAGGTGCATGGAATGGATTAAATTCAATTATTAGAAATAGCAAAACTTGTCCTACGTTTTCAGATTATTTTATGGAAAACGATACTCGTGAAATTAATCCTTGATTGTAGTACTCGGCCCCGTACGATTACGGATACTAAATAAAGGATAAATACAATAAAAATATGAAGTTATTACTGTGGAAATGTTTCTCCAGTCAGGCCACACTCACTGTCAGATGGATAAACACTTCTGCCAAATACCAGAAATATAAATTTCAACCAAATGGCATGTGATGTTATTTTCAGTTACAGTGTCAGCAGATTTAGAGTCTTTTTTTTATTTTGTTAAAATTTCATGGAATAAAGATTCTGACTCCGAAATCGCGTCAGGAACACTGAGGCTTTTATTCTCTCTCTCTGTGTGGGTAGACTCTTATCATCGCACACTTCACACTCCTCCCGCTGCGCGTCATGGCAGCTTCACACTGTAATCCGGATCAGTTATTAAACCCAGGCTTGTTTCTCTGGAAACTGATCCGGGTTCCCTCTGTGGGGACTATGTTTAAGAGGACGGGTTCCCTCTGTGGGGACTATGTTTAAGAGGACGGGTTCCCTCTGCGGGGACTGTGTTTAAGAGGACGGGTTCCCTCTGCGGGGACTGTGTTTAAGAGGATGGGTTCCCTCTGTGGGGACTGTGTTTAAGAGGATGGGTTCCCTCTGTGGGGACTATGTTTAAGAGGATGGGTTCCCTCTGTGGGGACTATGTTTAAGAGGATGGCTGAATTCGGTCCGGATTCTGGAGGCCGTGTGAAGGTCTGAGGAGAAGCCGTTAGCTTAGCACAGCGGACACAATGCTAACAATAGCTTCAGCTCAACAGCTCGTGCGGCTCAGTTAGCTTCACAGTTAGCTTCGCGGTTAGCTTCAGTTAGCTTCACAGTTAGCTTCGCGGTTAGCCCAGTGTGTGGTGTTTCTGTAATTAATAATTTATAATTAAATCAGTTCCCTGACTCTGTGGTTGTGTCGGTACACGGGATGAGTTTTATCATGAGGGTTAATTAAAAAAAACTAATCGTGTGTTTAGCGCTTCTGAGGCACCGCCATCTTTCTTTTCGTCACTTCCGTTAAAGCCGGAAATACCAGCTGGCCGAAATAAAAGCTCTCAAGATTATTAAAACACATATTATACATATTTATAACCCTTTTAACAATAATAAATCTACACTAGAGGCTGTTTAAGAGAGAGAATTTTCCTGGTCGGTTCTAATTCGTCTGGATCCGCTTTAGAGTTTTATGGAAAGTTGACGTGTTGCCAAGGAAACAGAGTGACGGGAGCCGCGAGGGGCCAAACGGCGCCTGTCCGGGTCAAAGAAACGCGATTTATTAAAGCCGCGGTTAATAAAAACAGCCACAGCATCAGCTTATGGATTTTAGTTCATTTGGTTTTAGTGTACACAGGTGTAATATAAAGAGTGAATTCAGTTCATATATTTTGTGTGTAGAGGTGATTTCAGGGAGTTTTACACTGTTATTTTTATTTATTTACCTTAACGTAAACTAAAGTTGGTTCTTAATATTAAATAAATAGCTGAATGCATACAGAGCGGTTTCAGCTCCTTAACAACCGTCGTCAAGAGGACAGACAGTTGTGATTTAATCAGAAGCGTTTAAGTTGGCAGTATGGTCCGTTTGTGTGCGCTTTACGGCGTTCAGATTGATTTAATCGGAGCAAAGAAAGTGCTTCCTGCTTCCCTTCCATTCCTGCTGAGAGACAGGATAAACAATGGCGAGAAAAGTGGTTGCAGCGCATCTGTACAGATGACCTCCTGCGTGGTGTTTACTTGAAAACTGTTAACCTTATAGGACCATTTAATATCCATCTTTAGATCTGGATGTTCTGAACCATTATAGACCAGACTCCAATCTCAGCTTCCTATCAAAAGTTCTGAAACGTGCTGTTGCACCTCAGTTATATCACCACTTTGCTGGAAACAATTTGTTTCCTAAAATGCCATCAACCTATTGTCAACACCACAGACCTGAGACTGCACTGCTTCGTGTCCATGATGATCTGCTCAGAGCTGTGGACAAGGGTTTTGAGGCTTTGCTTGTACTTTTAGATTTTTTGTCAGCCTTTGACACCAGTGATCATGGCATTTTGCTGTGAAGACTTGAAGAAAGGTTTGGCTTCTCTGGCCTCATACTGGCTTGGATCCAATCTTACTTTGAGGATCGACACCAGTTTGTCAGAGTTATGAACTTGACCTCATCTACATACAAACTTGATTGTGGTGTCCACCAAGGCTCTGTCCTTGGTCCTATCTTCTTTTGACTTTATGTTGCTCCACTTGAAGATGTACTGGCTACTCATGGGTTATCTGCCATGACGTATGCGGATGATACACAATTGTACATCATTGAGAAGGGCAGCCACGATAACACTGTTCATGTGCTACAGAACTGTTTGAATGATATAAAGACCTGGTGCCTAAACAATAAACTAATTCAAAACAAAGACAGAACCAAACTGCTTCTGATCCAGTCCAAGTTCTTGCCGTCTGTTTCTGCAATCTCGAAAGTACGAGTTGGAAGCTCAGAAATCTCACCAATGCCTGAAGCTCATAATCTTTGTTTATTGTTTGACCACAACTTGTCCTTCACTCAACAGATCAACAATTGTTGCAAGTCCTCCTTTCTGGCTCTGAGTCAGATTAGCAAGATTCAAAAGGGCCTGGATCAGCCACCTGCCGAGAGGTTGGTCCATGCCTTTGTTCCATCAAGGCTGGATTACTGTAACAGCCTGCTTTACAGTCTGCTGGAGTACAAGCTCAAGAAACTCCAACGTGTCCTAAATTCAGCCGCCAGAGGTGTAGCATGACCTCCACATGGTGAAGACGTCACCAGTGTCTTGAAGAGGTGACACTGGCTGCCAATTAATGCCTGCATCGAGTATAATGCCGCATCGAGTATAATGCCTGCATCGGGTATCATGCCGCACCGGGTATCATGCCGCATCGGGTATAATGCCCGCATCGAGTATAATGCTGCATCGAGTATAATGCCGCCGTCATCACCACCATTCATGGGAAGGCGGTGGAGATGGCTGAGGAGTACAAGTACTTGGGCACAATCTTTTATAATAAACTCAGATTTGCCTCCAACAGAGAGGAGATCCTCAGAAAGTGCCAACAGCGACAGTACCTCCTGAGAAAGCTTAAGGCTTTTGGGGTCAGCAAGGACATTCTGACTACTTTCTACTACTCCTTCACTGAGAGTAGAATGTTGTTTTCCATAACCTGCTAGTTCCGCTCCCTTATCCTTCAGTACAAAAACTGCCTGCAGAGCACAGTCAAGGTGTGCTCTAAAATTATTGCCCCCCCCTCGGGTCACTCTCAACACTGTGTGAGCAGCAGACAGTAAACTCAGTGAGCAGGATTCTTCAGGACCCTTCACATGTCTAGTTCCCTGCATTTGAGTGGGTCCCCTCAGGACGCCGGCTGTGTTGTCTGAGCTGATGAACACAGAGGAGAAGAGCGAACTTTGTCCCCAGAGAGGTTCAGCTCCTCAACTCTCTGCCATCCTTGTCCCTCTCCTCACCCCTCCAGCCCCTTCCCCCTTCTTCACATGCACTCGAACCTGTCTGGTGCATTAACCAACCCTCTGTACACAGACCACTTTAAATATCGTCTCTGCTGCGATTGATCCTTCTCCCTCAGAAGCAAATTGCACCACACGACATTTTTGTAGAGACTGTTTTTTAAATGATCATATTTATACATACTGTACAGTTATTTATCCACATACTGCCACCTTGCATACTGTCATATTTATATTTAATGTATTATTATTGTTACTTACGATTTGAATCCTAATCTTCATTTCAGTTAAATTGTTTTCATAATATTTAATACATGTAAACACTAATTTACATTTGCTTTTATTGTTATAATTTATTTGCTCATATTATGATTTTTATTGTTAGAGAATTGAGACTCTGAAATGCTTTGAAATAAATTATTAGATATTTTAACAGCACACACAGAGACTCGATACATGTTTCAGATTCATACACATTAATAACTAAAAATAAATTATTAGTGTTATTATTAATCACAGGACATTTTTTCCCTCCACTAGATGGGAGTAAAGCGCTTCCAACCTGAGATTACTGTGGAGTGAAATGTGTTTTTCTCTGAACTGATCTGCTGAGGGCGCTGTTAGGATGCTGCTGGATTATTATTATTATTATTATTATTATTATTACTGGCAAAACCTAAATATTATAGAAAACAAAAGATCAAAATAAAAATAAAATCGGGGATCACGGGCTTCAGCCGGGTTTCAGTCCAAATCAAACCACAGCAGCACTTCATCAACTTCTGTCAAATCAGAACTCGATGGTCCCCATAAGGAAAGTGTTGTTGTTTGTTTGAACAATAAATAAATCAAAGAGGCAAAACGTGTCCTTTCCATTCCTGAGGTTGAGGTTGGGGTTCGGTTCAGCTGCAGTCACAGCATTAATTAAGTGCATTAATAATGATGTCAGTGGAAGGGCCTCAGAAGGACAGGAAGACTAACGTGTGTGTGTGTGTTTACATTTATTCATTTAGCTGAAGCTTTTATGATCCAGTGGAGATGCCGAGGGTTAAGGGTCGAGCTCAAGGTGGTGCTGGGATTTGAACTCACAACCTTCTGATCAGGAGATAAATACTGATTTATTTTTTACTGCCCGAGATGTTCTATAAGGGCATCGACCACAGATTCATCACTACAAGAGCCGCTCACTCAACTCCAACACACATCATCACATTATACTCAAAATAATCAAAGCACTTCTATTTCATTGAATGGATAAAAATAGATGATTGTTACACAATATGAAAAAGAGCCAATAAAACTCTGCAGAATGTAAAATATTGACTTGTTCTCATTGTGGAAAGATAAAAAGTCACATTAACTTGTATATTGTTGATGAAGATGTAATATTAAAATGAACTGGCCATCACTCATTTAAAAAGTGAGAATATTGAATTAAAGCTGAGATTATAAAACAAACATCTGAGAATATTCAATGAAAACAGAGAATATAAAACAAAATCCTGAGAATAAGGAAACAAACCTGAGAATTTAAAATGAAAATCTGAGAATACGTAATGAAACCTGTATATATATTTATGATACTTGCATAGACTATATCTGGCTTGTAACATGACCAGCTACCGAATAAAAATGACAGCAAAAACGCAATATAGCAAGCAATCTAATTAGCACGTCATGGTCTGAATATTTCATAAAGGAATTCTCGAATCCGTCTCAATGAGATGTTTTACAGTTAAAAGCACAGCATTGAACATAAAGGTAAATGTGTCTTTAAAAATGTAAAAACACACATTGTTTTAAGGAATCCAAAGATTCGTGTTCTTTTGCCAAGTGGCTTATAGTTACTAAGAGATTTGTAAAAGAGTGAATAACAGGTTGATAAATGTAAAAGATGAAGATGAATATTATATGAGTTGAGCTGAAATAATTGGTGAGATAAATGAGGTGTGGTGTGTCAGTGATATTGAAGCTGACTTATAGCATTAAAAGTGTTGTAAAAGAAAAGCTGGAGACATTGCATTAGGGAATATGAAAGGTGATTTAACTTTCCTCCTCTATTTGCTAATAACTCGGGGAAAATGAACACAGTTCAGGAAACATGACATTATTGGAAGGATAATAAAATCATTTTTTTGTGTTTATAAAAGTTGAAATGTAATTTCCTGAGAAAAGGCCTTTGGTGGCGTGTCTCAGTCACATGGTCCCTGTCTTTGAGATTTCTCCTCCACGTCATCATATTCTGTAAAATAAATACATCGACCTCTTTAATAGATCCTGTGGATTGTATTAATCGGGATGTAAAACCTTAAAAATACAGTCAGTGATGCACGATGTGGGAATGTCTTTAATATTCTATCAATAAAAAAGAGAAAAAAGGAGATTTATCAGTTTAGCTTTCTTAATATGAACACAGGCCATGTGTTTAAGATGTGGAAGTAAATATAAATATAGGTCTTATCTAAACTGTGTAATAAATATGACGGCACTTGTTCAATGACAGAATGGAGATTACAGAACAGAAAGCTGATATTTATATTATATATGGTATAGAATAGAGTCACACTTTAACTTTGCTGCCTTTGCACTCACGTACATTACCAGAATAAACAACTCACTCACTTTCTGTCTCTCCTCCATCCTGTTCCTCAGTGATGACATCATCATAATCTTCTGGACGGTCTCCTGAAGAAATCAATGAATCAGTAATAAACCACTGTGTGTGTTGCTGTTCTAGTAAAATACTGAGTTACAGGGTGGTGTGATGAAGCTGAGATACTGCTACCACCCTAACGTTGATAATTTACCTACAACAGCATGTCCCCAAGTGTTTTATTCCTCTTAGACCATGGGAATTTGCCAACAATTGCAGTTTTTCACTGAGTAAAGAATTAGATCTTGTACTTTTCATCCATTTATAGTTACAGATAATGTTGTATATCTTTGGAAAAATAAGTTAGTTACTTTGCTTACTGATGTCATCGCAGCTATAAACAGTGGTTCCCTCAGCAGCTTTTCTTTTTTTTTATTTCCAGATAAAAACTGACCTGTGATGATGTTTTCTGGACTGCGGTCGAAAACGGTTTGTTTCCGAAACAGCCAAAACCACAACATGTTCATAAACACCAATGGTGCCAAAAGTTATGATTTGCTCTGGACCAGTGCAGGTTCTTCTTTGGTCAAGAATTCTTTGTCAGTTTTGGAAAAATTGAATTTAATATATTTTGGCGCTCGCAAAAATGGTCACGATCACCATTTCACCATGAAATATTGATTTTGGCTTCTAATATGTTCCAGTAAACGACCCCAAACACCGACCCGTTCTACCAGAATCAAGTGTCAAATCTGACCTTTGACCTACTGGTCAAAAAGGTCATTTTCTGTTTCTGACTGTACTATTTTCAAAAAATCATAAAAAATAGTTTCATATTTACAGACAATGACCTTGTATTTTTTCTTTAGTGCATATTCTTTTGTAGATTATTGACAAACTGATATATTTTATCAAAAGCTGGATCAGAAATTCCCCAGTGTGATGGTTATCACTGAAAACTTTGCGTCGGTGTTTTCTCCACTTTTACCCGAAACTATGACCTCGACATAAATGAAATGTATTATTCACTGTGTATAATTTACATCTGCTCTTTCTGTTCGTTCTGTCAAATCACAGGTTTCTCTGATATTTTCAGCTCTAAAGTCTGAAAAACTATCAAAAGAGACAAAAATGTCATTTTCACCCTGAAATAAAGTTTTTGGCTGAGAACATGTGACAGTAAACAACCCCAAATATACACCCATTCTCCCTGAATCAACTGTCAGATTTGCCCTTTGAGCTCCTTTGCGAGGTCAGGTCGGTGATGTTCAGTTTTTAATGCACTAATTGCGTCAGCTGTTTCCATGGACAGATACTTTAGGGAGTAAACACAATCTTCAGTGCAGATTGTAATGGAAATAAAACACAAACAGATGGAGTTTCTATAAAATGATCCAGAAGAGGAAAGTTGTGTTTAAAAAGAGAAGTGGATGAGATTTGTGTGTCAGTGTGTAAGAAGAGAAATCATCGTCAGGCTTTTAAAAAGTGTAACTGGTGAACAGTGCAGTGAAAGTGTAGATTGGATGGAGTGTAAATGCATCGTAAGAAGAGTCACATTACACAACTCTGTGTGTGTGTGTGTGTGTGTGTGTGTGTAGGGGGAACTGAAGTGAGCCGCGAGGTGAATGTTGCTCGGTGTGAAGCAAATGGTGCAAGACTGTTAACATTAACATTGTCAGTTTACGTTTGAAACAGATGAAGGTTCAAAATTATCAGTGACTTTTTCAGATTATTCTCTCATCTCATTATCTCTAGCCACTTTATCCTGTTCTACAGGGTTGCAGGCAAGCTGGAGCCTATCCCAGCTGACTCTGGGTGAAAGGCGGGGTACACCCTGGACAAGTCGCCAGATCATCACAGGGCTGACATATACACTCCTGTTCAAAAGTTTGGGGTCACTTTGAAATGTCCTTATTTTTGAAAGAAAAGCACTGTTCTTTTCAATGAAGATCACTTTAAACTAATCAGAAATCCACTCTATACATTGCTAATGTGGTAAATGACTATTCTAGCTGCAAATGTCTGGTTTTTGGTGCAATATCTCCATAGGTGTATAGAGGCCCATTTCCAGCAACTATCACTCCAGTGTTCTAATGGTACAATGTGTTCGCTCATTGCCTCAGAAGGCTAATGGATGATTAGAAAACCCTTGTACAATCATGTTAGCACAGCTGAAAACAGTTTAGCTCTTTAGAGAAGCTATAAAACTGACTTTCCTTTGAGCAGATTGAGTTTCTGGATCATCACATTTGTGGGGTTGATTAAATGCTCAAAATGGCGAGAAAAATGTCTTGACTATATTTTCTATTCATTTTACAACTTATGGTGGGAAATAAAAGTGTGACTTTTCATGGAAAACACAAAATTGTCTGGGTGACCCCAAACATTTGAACGGTAGTGTAGACACAGACAACCATTCACACTCACGGTCAATTTAGAGCATAGGCAGTTTTAAACGGGGGCCGGGGGGGCCAGTGCCCCTGTAAAATTGCTCCTGGCCCCTGTTGTGGCCCCTGTGCTGAACAGGTAACAAGATTTATTAATTTTGACGTGCGCTGGCTCGAAGATCGGAACTGACATGACGGAGTGTTCTACACGGACTCCTTAAAACGCTACACGCACACTGTTACCTGCAGCAGAAAGACCCGCAGCAGCGCGAATTGTAAACTTCAGACATGAGAGATAACAGCTGCAGCCCTGCAAGGACTAGGCTACTGCAAAGAGGCGAAGGTAAGGAAATTTATTCAATTTCGTAACGTCAGTGTTTGCACATATCCGTGTTTTACTGTTGTTGTTCACTACAATAATAAATCAATTTTATTGCACTTTCTTAAAAGTGCATTGCACAGCAATAAGTAGCCTAACTTAATATTTTTGGGAAATGGGTAAAATAACCGACAGTGTTTAACCTTTTTGTTAAACTTTAATGGCCTTTTGATATGTAGAGGCTACATTCCTCTCCGTTTACTTTTTAGTATAGACCTACTGTAGGCTATCATCATGGAAAGGAGCAAGAAGGACATTATGTCCTTTTTTTGCCCCTGTTGGCAAAAAGCAACATAGAGAGAGTAAGGAAGATGAAGATTATGAAAGAGGAGAGAGAGCCAGAGGTGGAGAGAGAGCCAGAGGTGGTGGTTGGAGAGGTGGCAAGTGAGGCATCTGAAAGGCAATCTGAGAGTGAGGATGAAGACATTCAGGATCAGATTGAGGGACAGAATGAGGGACAACCCAACAAGTCATTGGGACAACCAGATTCACCATGCATATCAAGTACAGCACCATCAGGTTTGTGATGTTGAACAAATGTATGTGTGTGAGCAGTGTCGACCTACAATTCATATAGCCTACCCTGAAAGTGTGAAGTCTGAATAATAATTAATAAATATAAAATACAAATAATAGATATAATAATAAATTAATAAATGAATAATGATAAATAAATGTTGTTCTCAGTCGTACTCTCATATTTACTGTATTCATCTTTCTCCAGATATCAGCAAGTGCTTGGATGACACTCCAGTGCAGCCACGTCTGAAGAAAAGGTTCATTATATGCAAAAATAGAAATCTTATTTTACAAAAAAGAGAAACATGGTTTTAAGATTTACTGAGCACAATTTATTTTATGTTTAGGCTATTGAGACAGAATGTTTATCTCATTGTATTTATGCTCAATGTATTTTGTTTTGGTTTTAAAGAAACTAAACAAAACATTTTGAACTCTTAAATATTGCCATGTTTTGCCCATATGTGCCCCCCTGAAAAAACACTGGCCCCACCTCGGCCCCCCTAGTAATTTTGGTCTAGAACCGCCACTGATTTAGAGTCACCAGTTAACCTAACCTGCATGTCTTTGGACTGTGGGGGAAACCGGAGCACCCGGAGGAAACCCACGCGGACACGGGGAGAACATGCAAACTCCGCACAGAAAGGCCCTCGCCGGCCATGAACCCAGACCTTCTTGCTGTGAGGCGACAGCGCTAACCACTACACCACCGTGCCACCCCAGATTATTGTTATTATTATTATTTGATGGTGTGATTTGTCTCTTAACTTGGTGTTTGTGTGTTATTGTGGTGTTTTATGGTGTGTGTTGTGATGATTGTACAGCACTTTGCTCAACTGCTGTTCTTTTAAAATTTGCTTTATAAATAAATTTGACTCGACTTGACGTTCAAACGCAGCAAATCAGAAGCTTTAATAGATGTTTATCAGCAGAATTCTGTCTCGGCACCACATGGACTCCAACTGCACACTTCCTCTCACACACACTTATTTTTATTCATTTTTGGTAAATCATACACACACACACACGGAGGGAGAGAGTAATGCACCTGTACAGGAACACATGGGGGGGGGGGGGGGGGGGGTTACAGGGCTCAGGAAAGCACGTAGGCACACACACACACATAAACACACACACACGCAGAGAGGGGGTTCAGGGCTCCGGAAAGCACGTAGGCACACACACACACACACACACACACACACTTGCACTAAATCAGAAGCTTTAATAGATGTTTATCAGCAGAATTCTGTCTCGACACCACATGGACTCCAACTGCACACTTCCTCTCACACACACTCATTTTTATTCATTTTTATTGATTTGTTGTAAAAGAGATGAAAGTGGAGCAAAGAAAAAAATTCTGAACTTTTGAAAGTCAAACTGGGGGGGCAACGTTCCCCGAAAATATTTTAATAACACGCAAGACCTACACTGGCAGCTTGAACATGCTTTCTAGTGCGATTGTGTTGCGCTTGCACAGAACGGTGTCAGTCCTGCGTGCCTTAGCTCGTGCACCAGAAGGCGTGCCTTGGGCGCTCGCGCCTAACGAGCTCCGGCACGTGCGCTGTTAACAAAGAACACCTGTCTTTAATCAATGAACTATGTTTGGGCTATTTAAGGACCGCGCCCATGCAAGGACGATGCGAAGTATTATGCCGCATCTAAGAACGCAAAAAATCTGAAAAATAAATTTCTCCATTCGGAAAACCGGAGATTTTCAAGAGTTTTGTCAAATATCCGGATTTCTGGATAAATCTGGAAGACTTTCATCTATAGTTGTAAAGAAATAAATCTCACTGGATTTGGGGGAAAATATTGTTTGAAGGCCCGCTCCCACAATAACTCTAACTCTAACTATAAATAACTGGGTCCCCTGCAGTGTATGTGGTCGGTGCTCACACCAGAGTGATATGGATCCCTATAGCCCAGGCCTGGGTTTATCCATATCGCTGCTTCTGGAGCGATGTTTCCAGGCCTGGACCTGATCCCATCAAACATCTGACCAATCAGCTCATTGTTTAAACCAACAATCATGAATATTTATTTCCCTGAGGGTCAGGACCAAGCGATATTATCGTGGGGATTATAGTTGTGGTGTTTCTGCTCCAGACTGGAACTAAACTCAGGCAGAGGGAGAGTCAGAGTTGGAGTTATAGGTAGAGTTATAGTTATGGGTGTTGTGGGACCGGGCCCTCAGTGTGATGGAGATCAGTTCACATCTCACTCACCTCTTTGAGTGGAGCTCCTGCTTCTTCGAGTGATGGATCTGTGGTTGATCTCCTCATAGACTGCCTCAGGCTGAGTCTTACGCCTTGTCTTAGAGACATCTGGGAGTGGAGAATAATAATAATAATAATAAGTAGAAAAGCACTCGGAGAGCGCAGACCTCCGCCAAGAATCCTTTAAAAAATCCGGGATCCAGAAGGTGATCCGGATCACCACCAAAATTTAATGGATTGTTACTTGTGCCCAGTCACACCTCTGGAAAAAATTTCACAGCAACCCGTTCATTACTTTTTCCGTAACAAACAAACCAACGCTACCGAAAACAACCTCCTTGGCGGAGGTAATAATAATAACTAGAATGCATTTCTGGAGAAAATGCAAAAGTGTGCTTGCTCAGGTGCACCGCCATGACGACATGGCAAGAGAGGCGACCGCACGCCCACACGACAAGTTTTGTGTCAACACGCGAAAGTTTGGCCAAGACACAAGGCAGATTCTCATACGGAGATGACAGGCTGGCAAGGTTCTTTACAGGGACATCCCAGAGCATCACTAACATGAAAATTTAGATGTAATTCTAAATCCGTAAAGAGATATGACACAAAACACATTTTTGCTCATTGTGGCCACCCCAGTGGCCAAATGACACCAAATTTGATGAGGTTACATGAACTGGTGCCGAAAGTCATCTCAACAAATATAGTCTTGATACGTCAAAGCATTTCTGAGACATGAGCCAAACTACGATTTTGCTAATTGTGATGCCCCTAGTGGCCACATGACACCATATTTGATGAGGGTACTTTGGATCGTGTCCAAAGTCATGCCACTAAATATGGTCTTGATATGTCAAAGCGTTTCCGAGATATGAGCTCACTTCTTGTTTGGTGGCTTTGCCATCGATTTTGATTGGCTGCCACGGGCGACCGCTTCGACGTATGAGAGCGAAACGAATAGCATTCATTAGGCAGGGACTGGAGATCATGTGTGCCAAGTTTCGTGATGATTGGACAAAACATGCGGCCAGGGTCACTCTACCTTCACTTTGAACAAAATTCAAAATGGCAGAAAATCTCCTGAGGCGGAGAATGACGTCATAGGATGCGTTGGAATCGTCTAGCGCCAAGGATTCCAATGGCACCAAAATTATGAAAAGCAGACATACAGATCAAAAGTTACGTGCATGAACGCATGTAAGACTGTGATCAGTTGGTGGCACTACAGCGTGAGACGTACCAACATAAAACTTGATGAAATCAATCAGGGTCCACTCCTCTATCAATCTACCAGGTTTCATGACTTTACACCTTACGGTTTGGCCTACAGAAGGAAAAATCTGTTTTTTGCGTCGCGCTCCTATTCATTTCAACGGAGAAAAATTAATCTTTAAAAAAATCCGGGATCCAGAAGGTGATCCGGATCATCGCCAAAATTTAATGGATTGTTACTTGTGCCCAGTCACACCTTTGGAAAAAATTTCAGAGCAATCCGTTCATTACTTTTTCCGTAATGTTGCGAACAAACCAACAAATAAACAAACAAACCAACGCTACCGAAAACATAACCTCCTTGGTGGAGGTAATAATAATAAAGAGTTTATAATTGGGGCGGCACGGTGGTGTAGTGGTTAGCGCTGTCGCCTCACAGCAAGAAGGTCCGGGTTCGAGCCCCGTGGCCGGCAAGGGACTTTCTGTGCGGAGTTTGCATGTTCTCCCCGTGTCCACGTGGGTTTCCTCCGGGTGCTCCGGTTTCCCCCACAGTCCAAAGACATGCAGGTTAGGTTAACTGGTGACTCTAAATTGACCGTAGGTGTGAATGTGAGTATGAATAGTTGTCTGTGTCTATGTGTCAGCCCTGTGATGACCTGGCGACTTGTCCAGGGTGTACCCTGCCTTTCGCCCGTAGTCAGCTGGGATAGGCTCCAGCTTGCCTGCGACCCTGTAGAACAGGATAAAGCGGCTAGAGATAATGAGATGAGAGATGAGATAATCCAATAATAGAGCTGGTGTTGGAGAGAAAAGAAAATGTGTGAATGTGTCGTACCTCTCCTGAGCGCTCTGTTCTGGTAAAACAGGAGCAGCAGAAGCACTAAGGCCAGGAAGAGCAGCGTTCCCAACACAAAGAGAACCAGTGGAGGGCTGGATGGAGCTCTAGCTGATGGAGGAGTTTGAGTGGCTCTTACTGAAGTCAGAAACACAGAAGAGGATCTCGATACGACACTGTAATCATAAATATTTAGAAAAATACTGAACAGTAGCAATTATTGTACTGGAACAAATATACAGACCTGATGTGGTGGTGGGTCTCACCGTGAACACAGTGGATATGTCTGTATTTACAAAAAGAAAAAAAAAAAACATTTCTATCCTCCAATAAAAATAAACTCTCACTCAATAAGGATTATGAGATGCTGATGAGTGAATTACTGTTTCAGATCTGAGCTTTCAAGATTACATCGAAGATTATAAATAAAAGTCAGCAAGTCTTAACAGTGGGAGAAAAGTGTAATGAGCAGAGACAGAAAGCTGAAAAGTTAGTGCACCCCTCTGACCTGCACAGGTGACTCCAGCATGAGAGCAGCCAATGTGTTTCTTCAGGGAATGATGACAGTCCCACAGGTGAATCTCATCCCCTCGACACTTCACTCTGTTCAGCCAGATCATCCCTTCACCAGAACCAGTAACATTCCTCTCAGCTCTCAGCGCCGACCCACAGCCCAGCTGTCTGCACACCACCTGAGCGTTGCTGATGTTCCACTGATCATCACAAACGGAGCCCCACATAGCGTTATGATACACCTCCAACCCCCCAGAGCAGCTTCCCTTATCTCCCCTCAGCCTGAGAGACCAGCGCTCTACATCACACACATCACACATGAGGAAACACACCTACGCTGAAGAACAGCTCCAGCCACACAGCTCACTACAGCACAATGATAATACAACCTTATATTACACTCAACATGGGCTCGTTTACCAAAAACACTTTCTGAGGTCTTCTGAAAAAAATCTCATACCGTACCAACTCCATATCCAGGTGTTTACTTTGATGTGTTATTCATAAATAAAGGAATGAATTGCTGCTGAATGAAATCATGTAAAGCAGTAAGATCAGCTTTGGGTTCTGTTTCCTGATTTGATCTCTGTTGGTTGAATTTTCATGAAGTGTGAGGAAGACTGATGCCCTCAGGATGGTTCTGTGAGGAAATCCATTCAAGTCCTCAGAAAATGATTTTATAAACCCATGAGGAAATATCTTCTGTCTAACAAATGCAAATGAAGAACAGTACAAAAAGCTTTTCCTTATCCATCCTTACTTGAGCAATGTTTCTGAGAGGGAAATGAAGAGCACTTTTCTCGTGGATGGAGAGACTTTCCATCATCTGCAGGAATAAAATCCATGCATTAATGAAAAGGTTTCACATGCAGGTTTATCTCTCAGAGCAGACTTTCCTCAGACTTTTCACAGGATTTTTTACCAAATACACTTTATATTTCAGCAACATTAGTTATACACTATTCACAATGAAACACTGCAGTTTATGGCAACGGACAGAAGCAGAAAAGTCTGAATCCACCCACCTGTACAGGTAATATGAACCACCTCATCACCATTATCACAGCGGTTCTGTCCCCAGGGTGAAGATGGACACTGCCACAGATTAGAGTCGTGTTTCCTACACTTCAGATGATCCAGCCAGTTCCGAGCAGATTTTACTCTCGCTGCAGTGTTTGACAGACTGCCACGTCTTCCACAGTTCAGCTCTCGACACACCATGTCTGCTGTTTCTAACTCCTGCTCCATCTGATTGTGACACACATTACCCCAGGTTCCATTGTAGAACACTTCCAGATTCCCCTCACAGCCCTCCGTGAGTCGGATCTCTTTAAACTCTGCTAGAAGAAGGACGACTTCATTTGTAAAAATCCTGTTTTACTGACTCAGTTAAAGACGTGTAATATTATCTTTATTTAAAACGATATTCAACATGGATGACATTTATAAACAGCTCCTTACTCTCATGTTGAATTTCAGGAACATTGGAGCTGAGATTTGAAACACAGACATGTCCATATTTAACAGGTTTAATCTCAGTCATCACACTGTACCTGAGCACACGACTCCTACGTCCTCCTGGTGTCCACATTCACCCTCTTCACACCGCTGAAATCTGCAGTTCCACAGGGATGTCTCGTTCCCCTCACACTCCACCTCATTCAGCCATATGGACCCAGTACCAGGACCAAACCAGGCTGGTATGTGGGTACTGAGGGCCTCTCCACACTGCAGCTGTCTGCACACCACCTGCACATCCTCAATATCCCACGAGTCATCACACACTGTCCCCCACGAGCCGCTGTGGAAAACCTCCAGTCTTCCTGCACAGTCTCCACCAGAACCAACCAGCCTGATGGACCTGGGGTCTGAGTTGAAGATTTATTGAATTTAATAAAGTACAATCCCGATTCCAAAAAAGTTGAGACAAAGTACAAATTGTAAATAAAAACAGAATGCAATAATTTACAAATCTCAAAAACTGATATTGTATTCACAATAGAACATAGACAACATATCAAATGTCGAAAGTGAGACATTTTGAAATTTCATGCCAAATATTGGCTCATTTGAAATTTCATGACAGCAACACACCTCAAAAAAGTTGGGACAGGGGCAATAAGAAGCTGGAAAAGTTAAAGGTACAAAAAAGGAACAGCTGGAGGACCAAATTGGAACTCATTTGGACAATTGGCAATAGGTCATTAACATGACTGGGTATAAAAAGAGCATCTTGGAGTGGCAGCGGCTCTCAGAAGTAAAGATGGGAAGAGGATCACCAATCCTCCTAATTCTGCGCCGACAAATAGTGGAGCAATATCAGAAAGGAGTTCGACAGTGTAAAATTGCAAAGAGTTTGAACATATCATCATCTACAGTGCATAATATCATCAAAAGATTCAGAGAATCTGGAAGAATCTCTGTGCGTAAGGGTCAAGGCCGGAAAACCATACTGGGTGCCCGTGATCTTCGGGCCCTTAGACGGCACTGCATCACATACAGGCATGCTTCTGTATTGGAAATCACAAGATGGGCTCAGGAATATTTCCAGGGAACATTATCTGTGAACACAATTCACCGTGCCATCCGCCGTTGCCAGCTAAAACTCTATAGTTCAAAGAAGAAGCCATATCTAAACATGATCCAGAAGCACAGCCGTCTTCTCTGGGCCAAGGCTCATTTAAAATGGACTGTGGCAAAGTGGAAAACTGTTCTGTGGTCAGACGAATCAAAATTTGAAGTTCTTTATGGAAATCAGGGACGCCGTGTCATTCGGACTAAAGAGGAAAAGGATGACCCAAGTTGTTATCAGCACTCAGTTCAGAAGCCTGCATCTCTGATGGTATGGGGTTGCATTAGTGCGTGTTGCATGGGCAGCTTACACATCTGGAAATACACCATCAATGCTGAAAGGTATATCCAGGTTCTAGAGCAACATATGCTCCCATCCAGACGACGTCTCTTTCAGGGAAGAACTTGCATTTTCCAACATGACAATGCCAAACCACATACTGCATCAATTACAGCATCATGGCTGCTTAGAAGAAGGGTCCAGTTACTGAACTGGCCAGCCTGCAGTACAGATCTTTCACCCATAGAAAACATTTGGCGCATCATAAAACGGAAGATAGGACAAAAAAGACCTAAGACAGTTGAGCAACTAGAATCCTACATTAGACAAGAATGGGTTAACATTCCTATCCTTAAACTTGAGCAACTTGTCTCCTCAGTCCCCAGACGTTTACAGACTGTTGTAAAGAGAAAAGGGGATGTCTGACAGTGGGAAACATGGCCTTGTCCCAACTTTTTTGAGATGTGTTGTTGTCATGAAATTTAAAATCACCTAATTTTTCTCTTTAAATGATAAATTTTCTCAGTTTAAACATTTGATATGTCATCTATGTTCTATTATGAATAAAATATGGAATTTTGAAACTTCCACATCATTGCATTCTGTTTTTATTTACAATTGGTACTTTGTCCCAACTTTTTTGGAATCGGGGTTGTATATAAAACTAATATCCCTTTGTAGACTATGTGATTATTCTGTATATTTAATAGAACACTTTAGAATGATAAAACATTTATTCCTCTTGTTAATTGGTGCTCATTGGTCGGTGTTGTGCTGCTTACCTGAGCAGGTGATGTACAGCTGTTCCCCGGAGCTGCAGCTGACATTTTGTGCTCTGCTGCAGTTCCCCAGATGAGCTTCAGTCCCAGAGCAGCTGAAACCCGTTACACACATGTGTTTGTGTTCAGTGGTGGATGGAGAGGAGTGGTAGTTCAGCACAGAGCCACAGCCCAGCTGTCTGCAGAGCACAGACGCCTCAGACAGACTCCACGAGTCCAGGAGAACTCTCCTCCAGTCCTGCCTGAAATAAATCTCCACCTCCCCCTGACACTCGCTCCCTCCAGACAACCGCACTCGCCCCTCATGAAATGCCACGGATGATCCTGAAGCAGAAGAACATGGTTTAAATATTCTAATGAACACTGACTTTATTCACTAACATGGTGTACGTGACGTTAATATCTCACCATTACAGATGACTCCAGCATCGTGTTGATGAGAGCATGCAGCTCGACTCCATGATGAGACGCCACATTGTGAGAGGTGTGTCTCATTTCCCTGACAATCAAACACATCAGCCCAGATGGGGTCATGCCCCTCCCCAAACCAGTCGACCTCCACCACAGCCACAGCACTCCCACAATCCAGCTGTGCACAGAGAACATCTGCAGCTCTCCTATCCCAGCTTACAGCACAAACTGTGCCCCACTCACTGAGGTACTGGAGCTCCACTCGACCGGAACAGGAGTCCGATCCGTTCACCAGCCGCGCCCCTGTGTGAGCTGAACAAACAGCCGAGAGCTCGGTGAAAGAGGAAAATTAACAAAGGCACCTTAAAGTTTGATTGACAGGTTTGTGATCTCTATTTAAACAGAAGTTAAATCATGATACTTAACCAGAACATTTTAATCCCACATCGTTGTCATGGGAGCAGGTTGAGTGTTTGAGTGAAGATGATGTTGGACAGAAGGTAATATCAGATTCGTTTCCTCTACACTGAAGCTCCTCTGTCCACACCTGACCCTCCCCTCGGCCAAAAGCAGCTGATCCCAGCACCTCCACAGGAATCCCACAGCCCAGCTCTCTGCACACAACCTCTGCATCCTGCTGGTCAAAGTCAGCATCACACACTGTGGACCAGGAACCTCCATGAAACACCTCCACTCTCCCAGAGCACCGGTGAGGACCAGCAGAGAGTCTCGGCATTCTGTGAGCTGGGTTTGATTTCAGTGTGTAAATATTGGACACATTTTCAACATGTCAGAATATCAATAAATCATTTCAATGAAGTTGCAAAATTTTTCAATCAAATCAAATAAAAAATTAATTGAGATAAATTATTTGTATCATTTAAATTAGTTGAATCAATAATAGCAATAATTTTACTATTTGTAATATTTTTTCATAAATACAGCAGTTTACCTGAACAGGTGACTCCAGCATCACCACCGTGATGACAGCCATATTGTTCCCCTCTCCCATATGATTCACAGTTCTTCAGTTTCGACTCTGATCCTCTACACTGCAGACCAAACATCCAGATTGGTCCTGATCCTTCTCCAAAGTAACCGTATTGTGGTGCATCTACAGGCTCCCCACAGCGCAGCTCTCCACACACCACTGCAGCATCTTTCAGATCCCAGCCACCACCACACACTGTTCCCCACTGACCATCCTGAAGAACCTCCACTCTCCCAGCACAGCGACTTTCACCATTCACCAACCTCACACCGTCTGAGAGAGAGAGAATGAGAGTGTGTGTGTGTGTGTGTGTGTGTGTGTGTGTGTGTGTGTGTGTGTGTGAGAGAGAGTGTGTGTGTGTGTGTGTGTGTGAGAGAGTGTGTGTGTGCGTCAGAGTGTGTGCGCACGCGCGAGCAATGGCGAATGGAGGCCCGATGCCGGCACGCAGTAAGCACTAACTATCTCACCCGTCGTGACTGCCGTCGATAACGTAGAAAAAGGAGTAATAATATGGAATTGAAAGTACTGTTCATTATGTGTTTAATGATAACACTAAAGTTGTCCCTAAAAACTGCGCGGACGTCTGGCAAAATATACAAACAATAATGGAACACCTGCAACTCCGGACCTCACCTGGTGAGAGGTGCAGCAAATAATTCGGGCAACTTCGGCAATTTCGGCAATTACATCCACCGCCTTTCTGATGAAGAGTGGACCCAGTTTGAAACAGATGAAAGAGCCTTCAGGAAAATATTGGTGTGGCAGCGGGGGCGTGGTCAAGCACCGGTCTGTGACAGGAGGGCGGAGTTGGGGAAGGTAAGTGGCAGAATCGCTTCACCTGAGTGTCATTAACCTGTGTTTTGTGTGTTCTCCCCAGTAAACCGCCCTATTTAAGGAGGGAGAGCGAGAGCAGAGGAGATGATCCCCGGACGAGATGCTGTGTGTGTGTGTGTCTCTCTCGCTATTTGAGCATTATTGTAAACCTGAAAAGTGTGGCAATAAAGCCGATAGCTAAACCTGATCTCTGTCCTGCCGTCCTCTGTGCTCCACCCACACGCGATCTTCCCTACAGTGGTGCTGAAACCCGGGATCGTGGAGCACCTGTCCTGCAGCCCCATGGAATCCTCCCCGTTCGCGGACTTGGTCCACGCCCTCGCCACGGCTCAGCAGAGCCAGCACCAGACGCTCGTCACGCTCCGGAAGGAGCAGGAGCGCCGCTTCGAAGCCCTGGTGCTGGCTCAACAGGAAGACCGTGAGGCGTTCCGGCGCCTCCTCGCGTCGGCGGGGTCCACCAGCGCCCCGGCCGCGGGCCCATCTCCCATCACCTTGACCAAGATGGGCCCGCAGGACGACCCCGAGGCGTTCATTGCGTTGTTCGAACAGGTCGCCGAAGCCTCAGGGTGGCCGATGGAACAGCGCGCGGCGCGCCTCCTCCCCCTCCTGATGGGAGAGGCGCAGTTAGCCGCACTACAGCTCCCCGCCGACCACCGGCTGGCCTACGCCGACCTTCGCCGGGCTGTCCTCCAGCGCGTGGGGCGCATGCCGGAGCAGCAGCGCCAGCGCTTCCGCGCGCTGCGAATGGAGGAAGTTGGCAGCCCGTTCGCCTTCGGCCAGCAGCTCCGGGACGCCTGCTGGCGGTGGCTGAGGGCCGAAGATCGCGACGCCGAGGGGATCATCGACCAGGTGGCGCTGGAGCAGTTCATCGCCCGCCTACCCGCCGGAACCGCGGAGTGGGTCCAGTGCCACCGCCCGGCGTCGCTGGATCAGGCCGTAGGACTGGCGGAGGATCATCTGGCGGCTGTCCCGGCGGCAGGACAACGGATGTCATCTTCTCTCTCCTCTTCTCTCTCTCTCTCTCTTCCCCCTCCTCCCGTGTCCCGTCCTCGCCCCATTCCCCCACCACGGAGGCGGGGGCCGGCCCCACCCCAGCCGGCCCGCCGCACCCGTGGTGCCCTCCCGTTTCTCCCTTCTGTGTCTGTCTCTCCCCCCCCCCAGGTGAGTGACCCTCAATCCACAGCTGCAGAGGGGAGGCCCGGGCCGGTTTGCTGGCGCTGCGGGGAACCGGGCCACCTGCAGCAACAGTGTGCCGCGATGGAGGTGGGGGCGGTGGTGTGGATCCCCGATGCGCCAGAGGCTGCCCTCGATCAGGCCGGAGCATATCGCAGACCGGTAAGTGTACAAGGGGCGACCTATCAGGCGTTGGTGGATTCGGGTTGCAACCAGACCTCGATCCGCCAAAGCCTGGTGCAAGACGAGGCATTGGGGGGAGCACAAGGGGTGAAGGTGTTGTGTGTGCACGGGGATGTTCACTGCTACCCGTTGGTGTCGGTCCACATACATTTCAGAGGGGACAAATCTATAGTAAAGGCGGCGGTTAATCCTCGCCTTACCCACTCTTTAATCTTGGGGACTGATTGGCTGGGATTCCGGGGGTTGATGGCACACCTAGTAAAGAGTGGGTCCTGCCGGTTAGCCGGGGGGGTCCCGGTGTCGTTTTGGCTGGAGCTGCGGTCGCAGAGCCGTCTATGTCATCTCCGCGACAGAGTGAGGAGCCCCCGGCCCCTCCTCTTTCTATTGGGGAATCCCTCGCGGATTTCCCACTGGAACAATCGCGAGACGAAACTCTGCGACACACGTTTGACCAAGTGAGAGTAATCGATGGTCAAACGCTCCAGCCGAACGCCACCCCGACCTTCCCCTATTTTTCCATTTTAAAGGATAGGTTATACCGAGTGACGCAGGACACTCAGACGAAGGAGCGTGTCACCCAGTTGTTAATTCCAAAGAGCCGCCGGGAATTGGTATTCCAGGCGGCTCACTTTAATCCCATGGCGGGACACCTCGGGCAGGATAAAACACTCGCCCGGGTAATGGCCCGATTCTATTGGCCGGGGATTTGCGGCGACGTCCGTAAGTGGTGTACGGCGTGCCGTGAATGCCAGTTAGTAAATCCAGCGGCCATTCCAAAAGCGCCCTTGCGCCCCCTACCATTAATCGAGACCCCGTTTGAACGAATTGGGATGGATCTCGTCGGGCCATTAGAACGGTCAACACGAGGGTACCGCTTTATATTGGTTCTGGTGGACTATGCAACGCGATACCCAGAAGCGGTGCCTCTTCGCAATATCTCCGCACGTAGTATTGCAGAGGCCCTCTTCCACGTCATCTCCCGGGTCGGAATCCCGAAAGAGATTCTGACTGATCAAGGCACCTCGTTTATGTCACGAACACTGGCCGAACTGTATGGGCTACTGGGTATTAAGCCGATCCGCACCAGCGTGTATCACCCACAAACGGATGGTTTAGTCGAACGGTTCAACCGCACCCTCAAGAATATTATCAAAAAATTCGTAAGTGAGGACGCACGTAACTGGGATAAGTGGCTCGAACCCTTGTTGTTTGCAGTGCGAGAGGTTCCCCAAGCCTCCATGGGGTTCTCCCCATTTGAATTACTGTATGGGCGTAAGCTGCGCGGCATCTTAGATGTACTGCGGGAAAATTGGGAGGAGGGACCTTTGCAGAGCAAAAATGAAATTCAATACGTTATGGATCTGCGCGCAAAACTCCACACGCTCACCCACTTAACTCAGGAGAATTTGCGGCAGGCCCAGGAACGGCAAACCCGCCTGTACAACAAGGGCACGCGCCTTAGAGAGTTCACTCCGGGAGATAAGGTACTCGTCCTGTTGCCCACGTCGAGCTCCAAATTAATCGCCAAGTGGCAAGGGCCCTTCGAGGTCACACGGCGAGTCGGGGACGTCGACTATGAGGTTAGGCGAACGGACAGGGAGG
The DNA here is from genome assembly GCF_027579695.1 of Neoarius graeffei. Lineage (NCBI taxonomy): Eukaryota > Metazoa > Chordata > Actinopteri > Siluriformes > Ariidae > Neoarius > Neoarius graeffei. The sequence continues at coordinate 2,647,157 of NC_083589.1, read as the reverse complement.
GGGCGCTACAGATCTACCACCTCAATCTGCTGAAGCTCTGGAATGAGGAGGTCCCCGTGGTGTTGGTGTCGGTAGTTCCGGAGAAGGCGGAGCTGGGGCCGGAGATCCAAAAAGGGTCATTGGCATCTCGCACCTCTCCGGTCCCCTGTGGAGACCACCTCTCCCCGACCCAACTCACGGAGGTCGCCCAGTTGCAGGCCGAGTTTTCAGATGTGTTCTCGCCCCGGCCCGGACGCACCAACCTCATAGAACACCACATAGAGACGCCCCCGGGGGTGGTAGTGCGTAGCCGTCCTTATAGATTACCCGAACACAAAAAAAAGGTGGTTCGGGAAGAACTTCAGGCCATGCTCGAAATGGGCATCGTCGAGGAGTCCCACAGTGACTGGAGCAGCCCGGTGGTCTTGGTTCCCAAGGCTGATGGCTCGGTCCGGTTCTGTGTGGACTATAGAAAAGTCAATGCGGTGTCTAAATTCGACGCGTACCCAATGCCTCGTATTGATGAGCTGCTCGATCGACTAGGCACGGCTCGCTTTTACTCGACACTGGATTTGACAAAGGGATATTGGCAGATCCCCTTGACTCCATTATCCCGGGAAAAAACGGCCTTTTCCACACCGTTCGGCTTACACCAGTTCGTCACACTTCCGTTTGGGCTGTTTGGGGCGCCCGCTACGTTTCAGCGGCTGATGGACCGGATCCTCCGGCCCCACGCCACCTATGCGGCCGCTTACTTAGACGACATCATCATTTATAGTAATGACTGGCAGCGGCACCTGCAACACCTGAGGGCCGTCCTTAGGTCGCTGAGGCGGGCGGGGCTCACTGCCAACCCGAAGAAGTGTGTGATTGGGCGGGTGGAAGTACGGTATCTGGGCTTCCACTTGGGTAACGGGCAGGTGCGTCCCCAAATTAATAAGACAGCAGCGATTGCGGCCTGCCCGAGACCCAAGACCAAAAAGGGGGTGAGACAGTTCCTGGGGCTGGCTGGCTATTATCGTAGGTTTATACCTAATTATTCGGACGTCACCAGCCCGCTGACTGACCTCACTAAAAAGGGGGCGCCAGATCCGGTCCAGTGGACGGAGCAGTGCCAGCGGGCTTTCTCTGAGGTAAAGGCTGCACTGTGTGGGGGGCCACTTTTGCACTCCCCTGACTTCTCTCTCCCCTTTTTGTTGCAGACGGATGCGTCGGACAGAGGGCTGGGGGCCGTTTTGTCCCAGCAGGTGGGGGGAGAGGACCGCCCAGTGTTGTACATCAGCCGGAAGCTGTCAGTGCTTGAGGGGCGCTACAGCACTATCGAGAAGGAGTGCCTGGCCATCAAGTGGGCGGTCCTCGCCCTCCGTTACTACCTGCTGGGGCGCTCTTTCACCCTCTGTTCGGACCACGCGCCCCTCCAGTGGCTCCACCGCATGAAGGATGCCAACGCGCGGATCACCCGTTGGTATCTGGCGCTCCAACCTTTCAACTTCAAGGTGGTCCACAGGCCGGGGGCGCAGATGGTCGTGGCGGACTTCCTCTCCCGTCAAGGGGGGGGGGGAGTCGGCTGCGGGCCGGACGGGCGCCCGGCCTGAGTCGGGCGGTGGGGGTATGTGGCAGCGGGGGTGTGGTCAAGCACCGGTCTGTGACAGGAGGGTGGAGTTGGGGAAGGTAAGTGGCAGAATCGCTTCACCTGAGTGTCATTAACCTGTGTTTTGTGTGTTCTCCCCAGTAAACTGCCCTATTTAAGGAGGGAGAGCGAGAGCAGAGGAGATGATCCCCGGATGAGACGCTGTGTGTGTGTGTGTCTCTCTCGCTATTTGAGCATTATTGTAAACCTGAAAAGTGTGGCAATAAAGCCGATAGCTAAACCTGATCTCTGTCCTGCCGTCCTCTGTGCTCCACCCACACGCGATCTTCCCTACAATTGGACACCAAACTGATCGATGACAAACAGAGGATTGTATTTTCCGGAAATGATCCGACACAATGGAATAAACTGATTGCGATTCTCCAGGGACTGTATCAGAAGAACGGAACTTTTTCGGCATTTCACAAGAATGGCAGACCGTATGGAATGTCACTTCTCAAGTATACGACAAGGATTTTGAGCAAACTCCCTGTACACAGTGACCCTTCAAAAGACAAAACACCAGAGGACCTGGCGAGATGGATAGAATATCAACTGCGCTTTATGCGCGAGGTCATCCAGCCAGCGCTTAACAAAGCAGCGGGGGCACAACAGCAGAGACTCCCTAAAAAGGTAGGCCAAGATGCTCTTGCTTACCTTTGGACTAATAACGGAAGTAAAGCTATCAGGATAATCTTAAACAACAGTATATTCCCAAGCCCCCCACCAGGCATTATTGATACAGAGCAAGTGTATAATTATTATCACCAGAAAAAACAGGTAAATGCCACTCATGAGCGCCTAGGCCAAAACCTACCACCTTGGCATGATGTACTAGATTTAAATCTCCCCACCGAAGCACCAAATACCTCACTTTTTACATCACAAGAGGTACTTAAGGTAATCGAAAGCCTCCCTAACAACAAGGCAAGCGGGATGGATGGTGTTGTATACGAAATGCTGAAAAACACTAAATCATGGACATGTACCACACTGACGCAGATATTTAATGTATGTATGATAAACGAGAAAATACCCTATACATATAAAGGAGCCCTTATCCACCAAATTGCTAAGAAGGACATCACACCTGACGATCCAACGACGTGGAGAGATATCTCTCTACTTCCTACTGTATATAAAGTTTTCATGAAGTGCATCCTGAACTGTATCCTTCCATGGCTGACTGAAACCGTCATTCTCTCAGAAAAACAAAAGGCCTATATACTGTAAATTGCTAAGGCATGAACGAACACGTGTTCTGCCTGAAAACAGCAATTGATGACTTCAAACATGAATCCGCTCGCTTTTACGCAGTCTTTCTAGACTTTTGTGACGCATTTGGTTCATTACCACATATAGTTATGATGGAGACCCTTCATGAAATCAACTTACCTGTACCTTTCATCAACATAATTAAAGATATTTACAGAGACTTCTTTTTCCAGGTTATTTGTGGAAACAACCTAACCAACGCAATTGAACTGAAAAGGGACATCAAAACAGGCTGTCCATGGAGTGCAATAAATTTCATTCTTGCGTTAAACCACTGGATAAAGTGGCTGTGCCTCTGCGCTGCCCCGACATTAGGTCGCCAAACCCTGGACAGGCTGATGCCGATGACGTCCAAGTGTCATCTTGTAGGTATCATGCCGCCATCTTGTGTCAGAACTACAATTCCCAGTCCACTTCCGTGTGACCTACGTCACGCGTGGGCGGGATCATCTACGTCATCATACAAGGAAACATAAAACAATGGGACAACGCTTCCATCTTGGTGTCTCACGTCTGGCTTCCGATGAATCTGGATGTATAAAGAGGCGCGCTCTCCACCCAAAAAGACGTCTTCTTTCTTGCAAGATCCATCACTCAGCGCGATCTTCTTACCCTTGGCAAAGGTAAACTCTAGAGTCGCGCGATCTTTAAACTCAACCTGAGTTACAACCGGTTTACTTGCATTAGAAGTGACGTCACGACTGCAGCCCAGGCAGTCAAAAGTTAAGAAGCGATTGAATCCTTTTTAACTCAAAAGCGCTGTGCATCTTATTCTGATCAGAGACTCTTCCTCACGAACGCTGAGGTTCGGACCAAGAATCCTCTGCTTTCCACGGGAACCACCCAAGTGCTCCGCTGGACCCGAAAGTTTTCTACACCTCCATCCTGAGCAGCTCACGTGCTCCCACGGCGAGGCCCGAGACTACACCGGCGAATAGTTCTTCATATCTTGCTAAAGGCAGGATTAAGTAAGATTTTGGCATTTGGGCATAATTAGGATAGTCTTAGGAATTTGCTTTTATTTGAAATAGTGTGAATTTAAACCCAGGTTTATCTGTTACACTGTTAGACACGCAGCGTGTTGATTTATTTTGGTTCTATGTTCTCTCAATTGTTTAATAGATAGGCTGCGCATGCTTCTCTCTTTTATTCTTACTAACATTATAATTTCATTATTATACATCTTGATGTCATTAAGATTTCAGTGGATTCAGTATGGTTATGAGCTAGTGGGTTAGCTACAGCTTCCCTTTTGTCTGCTTAGCAACACAAAGCTAATCAAGGCCTACCATGTGCTCAGCAGGCCATCAGGCCTGATAAACCACACCTCAGCTAGAAATCCACAAGTTAGCTTTTAGTTAGCTACAGCTAATACCCTTGTCTTTAGCAACACGTGCTCAGTAGGCCTCACCAGGCCTAACAGACACACTTTAGCTAGGCCATAGGGCCTTTAGCAAACTCACACTAGCAACACAAGGCTAAACACAGAGCTAATCCTTTGTTCTGTTTAGATAACATTCTTTTGTTTAGCTACCAACAAACTAGGCCTCCACCACGTGTAGTTAGCTACACGAGGCTAAACACATGGTCAAGTCCTTCACACACACACCTCACTGCTTGTATATATTGATTTATTATTTTACCTTTTTATCTTTGTATAATAAATTCATTTATTAAACAAACTGTTTATTTGTGTGAACAACAATATCTGAAATCCCCAATCTTCTCGAAGAATTCAAAAGGGTGCAAATGTTATATGGTAAGTGATCTTAATAATTTGGAAATGTACCATAATTTAGCTGTTTGGTAACTTATTATTAAGCACCAGGATTAATGGTATGATTCACTAAATGATTCATTGAACGATTCACCAAATGATTCACTAAACGATTCATTGAACGATTCACCAAATGATTCACTGAATGAGACTGATTCTATGGTATGATTCAATTCAAACGAGTCAAAGTAAATGATTCAATGGGATTGATTCATTTTAATTATTAACCTTCAAAATTTAATGAGACTGATTTAACGAGATTGATCACTTAATTTCAATAATTAACTGATTGCACCCACAATCTAGAGATGAGGAGGTAATCAAAGCCATGCTCTCCTACATGGACAAATTCCTAGGCTGGTCTGGACTTGAAGTGAAAAGCACTAAGTGTGCAACATTCTATGAAAGGCGAAGTGGGGGCAATAGGTGGTACACGCCAAAGGAGACAAACCGCCCTGCTTTTCCATAATGGGCAATGCCATTAAAGTATATTCACGTCATGAAACATACCGCTACCTCGGACACAGTTTCAACATCGCAGGTGAATGGGAAGAGCAATTGCAAGAACTAATACATGAGTATGGCACCAGATAAGAAATGATAGACTCTTCCCCATTACCCATAGCAATGAAAATAGAAGCTATTCAAGTTATTGCTCTTTCTAAAATACAGCATCTCTTCGCCAATATTCATATTCCCAGGTGCACTTTAATGGAATTAAATAACAAGATGGTGTCCTTGGTGAGGTGCTGGTTTGGCCTGAACTCACATTCAACCAGAGACATCCTGTTCCACAGAGCGGGAGAAGGAGGGTTGGGGATCCCTCACATAGAGTGGGTGTATGTAGCAACCAGACTAAGCCATCTCATCAGTATGCTCAATAATGATGACCCATCCGTGCGCGAACTGGCACAGGCATCACTACTTCTACATCTAAAGAAGCGGAAAGTCCCCTATGCAAACACAGAGGAGGACAGCTTTCTTGGATTTGGCAAAAGACCCAATGGGAAGCTCAACACAAATGCAGCTGGTTTTGGTGTGCGCTCAGACTGGCTTGACCTCAATGACATCTGCAACCGTGCAAATGTACAGTTACGCTGGAAACATACATCGGGGCAGCCTGTCAGCTTGGATTACAACATAGTTGCAGACCCAGCTGTTACTGTTGAAACAACAATCACAGTCAATGACAATACATGACACCTCAATCCAGAAAATTGCAGAACATCAGTATTGGAATATTTCCAAACACGAGCAGTTCAGCAATGGACAGCGCTACGCCTACAGGGAAAACTAGCCTGTTTACCTGACGCCGACCACAGCGTATCCCGCTCTGTACTGTGAAACACAGCCCTACACGATGACATACACAAATTCACCATCAAATCCCGTTTACAAGTACTACCAACCAAAGCAAACTTGGCTACATGGTATCCAACTCAGCACGAACCGTTCTGTATGTTACACTGCGATCAGCAAAGAGAGACCATGGCACACATATTGAACAGTTGCCCCGCTAACAAGGGACTGTACATCGCGCGTCATGATCACATTGTAGCGCTGACCTTGAAAGAGCTGCGCAAGGATAACAACTTCACATCAATCCATTCTGGACGTGTTATAATAGACTGGTTTTCTCTCACAAATGATCAGTGTGATACATTGGGAGTTGTCATTAATCACTCACCAAATACACCTGATCTGATATTAATTAATGAGCAGAATAGATCCGTTATTATGTCAGAAATTGGTTGTTCTTTTGACAGCTATATGGAAACTTGCTATTCGTCCAAAATATTGAAATATCAACCCTTGTGCAATGCTTTAAATAGCTGTGGTTATTCTTGTAAAACAATAGCATTGATCTTTGGTAGTTTGGGCCATGTCCATAAAATGTGTGTGCGTGGATTACAGATCTGTGGACTCTCTAAAAAACGGGCCAAAAAATTTACCAAATTCTGCTCAGTATCCAGCATAACTGGGAGCCTCTTCATTTGGAGACGTAGGTGCCACATGTATCCTTAGGACACTCAGTGAGCAGACTCTTTTAGTTTTGTATAAAACTCCTATAAAATTTGGCTTTTGCTATGATAAATGTTTATCTGTCAACCCAAATAAAGAAGTAAATGTGTCAGAGTGTGTGTTTCCGCACATGCGCAAATGAGAGAGAGAGAGAGAGAGAGAGAGAGAGAGTGTGTGTCTCTCTCTCTCTCTCTCTCACACACACACACACAGTCTCTCTCTATCTCTCTCTCTCACACACACACACACACACACACACACACTCACACACAGTCTCTCTCTCTCTCACACACACACTCACACACAGTCTCTCTCTCTCTCTCTCACACACACACACTCACACACAGTCTCTCTCTATCTCTCTCTCTCACACACACACTCACACACAGTCTCTCTCTCTCTCTCTCTCTCTCTCTCACACACACACTCACACACAGTCTCTCTCTCTCTCTCTCACACACACACTCACACACAGTCTCTCTCTCTCTCACACACACACACACACACACACACACAATCTCACACACACACACACTCTCTCTCTCTCTCTCTCGTTTGCACATGTGCGGAGTGAGTGTTGGAGTGATCTGTGAGTTGTGAGAGGAAGCCTCTTTGGCTGATTCTTAATTTTCTATCTTTTGTACATCCTTTTATGTGTTTTGGTGGCTTGTTTGGGTTTTTTTGGTTGTTATTAAACTCTACAGAGCGGTAGATTGTTTGTTGTTGTTCTCCCGCAGAGTCAGTAACCAGCCTGGGCTGGGGGCGTGGCTGGGGGCATGGCTGCCACGTGAGCAGTGGAGTTCAAGAGTCTCACAAGACAACATGGTGTAAAAGTTCAGTGTCCTGCGAGTGTTGAAGAGTGTGTTTTGGCCATCGGTGACGTTGTTGATCATGAGTTTATTAAATCGACCTCGCGCATGAACAATGCAGTTGTGGTTTTTCTCGGTGCGGTTGAGAAAGCTAGAGAGGTGATTGCAGCAGGTGTAGTCCTTAATGACATGCTCACACCTGTTCTTCCACTTAGTTCTCCCTCCAGAAAAATTATCATCTCCAACGTCCCCCTTTTATTAGTGATAAACTGATAGAGAGTAATCTACAGCGGAATGGCAGCTTGGTCTCTTCGATAAGGAAGATCTCGCTGGGGTGTAAATCACCGCTCCTGAGGCATGTGGTCTCCTTTAGGAGGCAGATGGATATGGTGCTGGAAAATGATGAGGAGGACTTAAAATTGACCATGAAGTTTAAGATAGGGGGGTTTGATTATGTGGCTTTTGCTACATCTGACACTGTATTGCGGTGCTTTCACTGTGGTGTGTCGGGTCACATCGTTCGCGACTGCCCGCAAAAACAATGAGACAGCACCAATCAGTCACCTAAAGGCTCAGCTGAGCAAAATGTGCCCGATACCTCGACAGCTGGTCCCTCCACAACTGGTACCTCCACAGCTGGTCCCTCCACAACTGGTCCCTCCACAGCTGGTCACTCCGCAACTGGTCCCTCCGCAACTGTTTCCCCACCAGCCCCCCCACCGGACTCCCCGCCCACAGATGAGAATGCGTTGGTGCATGGAGCTGGGGAAGAGGAGTCTGAGCGTGGCACTGGCCGGTCTGAGGCCAAACTGATGGATCTCTCCACAGAGAGTCCTGTAGCCACAGATGGCGGCTCTCATCTAGCAGAGCCCGACATTGTCAATACAGCAGTGAGTGACATGATCACTAAAGAGTCGGATGCTCTAAATCACACTATAACAGTTAGTGAGCATGACATTACAGATGCTTCTGATGTACAAACAGTAGAAATGGTGCATAGATTTAAGGTTCTGTTCAAAAGAAAAGAGGTTGAGCGTGTTGATTACAACCCCAGTAAAACGAAGAAAGTTGGTGAGGTTTGTGTTGACTATGATAGCGATGATGACTCGGTGTGCTCTAACATGTCAGACAGTTCGCTGGGAGACCTCAGTGCGCCTGGCAGTGAAGCACCAGTCCAGTATAAAGCTGAGGAAATAAGCCGCTTTCTATGTGAGACTAAAGGACAGCATCATGTTGAGGTGGAGCATTATTTTCGTGATCGGTGTCAGTTTATCAATGATGTTTTTTATTTATTTATTTATTTATTTATTTTGAACATGTATAAAAAATGTATGTAACTGTTTGTACATACAAAAAGAAAGAAAAAACGAGAAAATGACAAAAAAATTAATAAATAAAATACATAAAGAGCTAAGACATTACAATGCACCGCACATTGTTCGAAAAAGGAGTGGGAAGAAGTACAATACTTCAAGTACAATATGTCGCCTGCTTGTTGAGAGAGCATGCTTTTACCGTGAAGGAGGCTGCTCGCCTTCGAAAATTTCTGACTAGGCTTCAGAAAAAGGTTCGAGAGGAGTTGTCCCCCCCCCATGTAATGTTTTGATGGTGAATACACTTAATGTTGGTATTCTAAATTTAAATGGTGCCAGAGACGCAATGAAAAGGTTGACATTGATCGATTTTATCAATTTAAAATTAATAAATGCACAGTGAGCAAACCAATGAAGTAGACTGGAGGAAAGAGTGGAATGGTCAAATCTTCAGTCATGGGTCCTCCATAAGTGGGGGTGTGGCAGTTTTGTTCTCTAAGGACTCTCTTCCGCTCTCCTGTCATGTGCAGAAGTTTGTGAAGGGTAGACTTTTGATAGTAAAGGCATGTTTTGAAAAAAGCCCCATGTTTTTTGTTAATGTTTATGCACCAACGAGTGGGGCTGAGAGTGGTGTTTTTCAGCAAAGTCACTGAGGTGTTAAAAGATTTTAATTCTGAGCCTCTTTTGTTCATGGGGGGCGACTTCAATTGCACTGTGGATGCTAGGATGGACAGGAATCACCTAGAGCCACATGCTCCCTTCCAGCATGCTCTCATCCAGTTGATTAATACCCATGATCTGCAAGACGCATGGAGAACCATGCATCAAGGTGTCAGACAATACACCTGGTCACACAGTAGAGGGAATTATATTTCCCTTGCCAGATTGGATAGATTTTATATTCATAAGGATCATCTCAACATCTTAAAGTCATGTAACATCCTTCCAACTGGTTTCTCTGATCATTGCACAGTTACTTGTAGTGTATGTGTTAAGCCTATTAACCTTAACACATACATATAGACCTTTAAGTCTAGAAGTGCTTATTGGTGTTTTAATATGTCACTCTTAGAGGATAATTTTTTCAAAGACACCTTTATTTTCTTTTGGGAGACCTTTTGACAAAAATAGTGTTTTTTTTCTTCCTTGCGTAGCTGGTGGGGCTATGGGAAGGTTCAAATTAAGTTATTCTGTCAACAGTACACTTGCAATGTTACCAAGGGAATTATTTCTTTATTACAAGTTTTGGAAAACGAGATTGCAGATCTTCACAATTCAATAACACTCACAGGAAATAAGAAACATGTTCAACTTTTTGAGGAGAAGAAGGAAAGATTGAAAGATTTGCTGGGTGTTAGGGCACAGGGGGCACTGGTGCACTCCCGTTTCAAAAATGTCTCTTTAATGGACGTTCCATCTAAGTTTTTTTTTTTAACTTGGAAAGGAGAAGTGGCCAGAGCAGGATAATGCATACACTGAGGTCTGAAATAGGTCAAGAGCTGTCTGAGCCTGCACAGATACGCAGTCACGCATGATTGTTTTATGCAAAGTTGTATGACAGCGAGTTGTTGCTTGACGACTCACTGTCCAGTGCTTTTCTTAATCACCTCCCCAGAGTGCCTGATGAGTGCCACTCTGAAACTGATACGGTTCTGACACTTCATGAGATTGAACAGGCCCTCATGAGCATGGAAAATGGCAAAGCTCCTGGGATTGATGGGTTGCCAGTTGATTTTTACAAGGTCTTTTGGTCATGTATTGGAGAGGATCTCCTAGCAGTGCTCCATGAAAGTCTGGAGGAAGGATGTCTTCCCCTTAGCTGTCGCAGGGCAGTTATTATGCTTTTGCCTAAGAAGGGTAACTTACAAGATATAAGCAACTGGCGCCCTGTATCGCTGTAGCCAAGTCTTTGGCTATGAGACTGAAAAAAGTGATCGGTCAAGTAGTGCACCCCGAGGGGCGCTAGTGAGCACCAGATGGAGTAGCCACGTTTTTTTCTGAGCTCCTCTCCATATTGTAATATAATTCGATATTTAGTCTAGAATTTAACAGTTTACCTGACCTTTTGTTGATTTAATCGCCTATTAAGAGTAGGAGGATGAGAAAATCGAAGGCAGAACGTGGAAAGCAGGATAAAGATGAGACGGCAATCCATTCTTCGCCAGTGACGCTAACACCAACAGCAGGCACCATGGACCTTGCAGATTCCAGAGACACCGATACAGAGTCGAGCAGCATTCTTTTGGCAATAGAGAGCGTGAACAAAACGATGACTGACAGATTCGACGCATTAGAGGCAACCTTGGCATCCACTCAAGCATCTCTGGTGAGTCTTGGTCACTGAGTGACCACAGTCAAGGAGGCTCATTCTAGCCACGACGCCCGCCTCTTAAAAGTCGATCAAACTTGCATGGAACTGCAGAAGGAAAACTGTGCAAAAGCAATTGATCTGGAAGCTCGCTCTAGACGTCAAAATATTAAAATTGTTGGCCTACCTGAAAAGATCAAGGGAAGGTGCCCTGTGGAGTTTTTGGAGAAATTTATCCCTGAACTGTTAGGCGCCAGTAATTTTCCAAAGCCCGTTGTGGTGGATCGAGCGCATCGCCTGGGGAGTAGGTCTGATGAGGAGGGTGACGAGGCAAGACCACGCGTCATGATAGCCAGGATCCACCATTTCCAAGTCAAGGAGAAAATACTACAGCTATCTCACCAACAGTTTCCTTTGAAATTCAACGAGAGGGCGAGTCGTATTTTCCCCGATTTTCCTGCGGAGGTGATCAAACAACATCAGGCTTTTGAAGGAGTTCATGACAGGCTGAAGGGAGCTGGTGCCAGGGTCAGTTTCCTTTATCCAGCCCGGCTCAGGGTTACCGTGGGAAAGTCAGAGCAAGTTTTTTCCACACCGCAAGAAGCCGAGCAGTTTGCAAAGACATTGACTTGAGTGCAAGTGCAGTGCATGTTTTGAATTGATACATTGTCTGGTATGTAACTTATTACAATTACAGGTCGGGATACTTTTTTTTCTTTTTCCCCAAATGTTCGCTATTTAAATCATTGCTTTTTGGAGAGAGGGCTTAGGGCTCTTTACTTTAGCTAAACTTTTCTTTGCTATGGTTCGGCAGCCTCGACGCTTGTTTGAGGGGAACGTGCTTTCACTTTGTTTGGGAAAGTGGAGCGGGGGGAGGGGGGGTATATTTGTGTGGTTTTTTACTTGGTTCTTTTTTATGTTGTGTTCAATGTTTAAGGGCGTCATTTGTACATTTTACTGCGCTTAGACATGCATAGCTCTTCTTTAAGAGGTGGTGGCACTGGGATTACTTTTACTAGTTGGAATGTCCGTGGATTGGGGCATGCCATTAAAAGGGCAAAATTATTCTCTCATTTGAAGTCCTTAGCTGCAGACATTATGTTTCTGCAGGAAACTCATATAAAGCCAACTAGAGCAAAGTTGCTCAAGTGCACATGGGTCAATCAAATTTTTCAGTCTACATTTTCTAGTAAAGCTCGTGGAGTGGCTATCCTAATTAGCAAAAATATTCCGTTTAGGCATGTCTCCACTATTTGTGACCCTAATGGTAGATTTCTATTGGTGCCGGGACACATTTACTCATACCATGTTACACTTTTAAATATATATGGCCCCAACTTTGATGACTGTTACAGGAATGGATGGCGGTGGAGTGAACAGAGATAGAGATGAAGCTTCTTTTCCAAAAATAGTACTTTATTTTTCTAATTTTCTAAAAATTTCTCAAAATGAGGCAAATATTTACAATATCCAAAATAAAGTCAAAAATACAAAACAAAAAAAACTAAACAAAACAAAACGGTACAAGGATACAAAATAAAATGGCTTCAAATTTGCCAGGCTAAATCTCACTAGACCCTGAACAAAACTTCTACACAGCCAAAATAAACACACCTTACACCAAGACATCTAAACCACAACTGACTCTCTGGAGCAATCTACTGAGCTTAAATACTCGCAGCTCCTCCCCACAGATGAGCCCAGCTGCCAAAATAAATCAATTACCTAAATAACAACATTCAAAATAAAAATAACTGAAAATAAAAACAAACAAAATACATAAACACCTAAAATCATTTTTTAATAAACAAAACCCGTCTATGTATAATAAAATACATTTTTCCCCAAACACCCCCGCTGAAAATGGTATGCGCTGCACAAACCCCCCCCCCCCCCCCCCCCCAATAATTGCACAGTGGAACAGTCCCTCGGTTTTGCCCAGAAAAGGAGGAAGTGTTTGGAATGACGCTGGTGAGTCTACAGAAACAACTGTGTTATTTTAAAGTTTGCTAAAACATTAAACTCATAAACGGACAAATGTGTAAGTGTGTTTTGTTACTGGTACAATTTTGTGTTAACAGATGCATGAATGTTTCGGAATATGGCACGTGTTGAAAACACGAGTGGTTACAAACAAACAAATGCTACATAATGGCGGTAGGCCTCCCTGCACACTCTGTAACAAAAGGTAGTGAGAAATTATGGCAAACGGTGAAGTGTGGAATGCTTAAACCAGTTAACCAAGACAGAAAACAGAAATGGAAAGACAACTCACAGCAGCAGGTCAGCTATGATGTTTGAATGCTGCCGGCTGATAGCTGCCTATGCGCTTGCGTGACAGACTGAGTGTACGCGTGTGTATGATTGGGCGTAAGCGTCACGGCTCACTCCGTGACATTCCCCCCCCCCCTTCTGGAAATGCCCCTTGTGGCATTCTGGACAGGAAATCAGCTGTGCAGTTCATCTTCCCTGCCCTATACAAAACATCAAAGTCAAAAGGCTGTATAGCCAAGAACCACCTGGTGATCCTGGCATTGGTATCCCGCATACGCCCCAACCAGGACAAAGCTTTGTGGTCAGTCTCAAGCACAAATTTACGCCCCAACAAGTAGTACTTAAAAGAGTCCAGTGCCCATTTTATAGCAAGGCACTCTTTTTCTACTGTTGAGTAGTTCTGCTCCCTGGGCAGCAGCTTATGGCTGATGTAAGCCACAGGATGCAGTTGCCCTTCATCCCCCTGCAAGAGGACTGCACCCAGACCTCTCTCAGAAGCATCGGTCTGAACAGTAAACTGTCTTTCAAAGTCTGCACTGAGGAGCACAGGCTCTTGACACAAAGAGTCCTTTAAGTCCTGAAATGCACTCTCGCACTCCTCAGTCCACTCCACCTTGTTGGGTTGGTTCTTGCGGGTCAGCTCTGTCAGCACAGACGCCTTCTCTGAAAAGTTCTTGATGAAGCGCCTATACCAACCCACAAGGCCCAAGAATGACCGCACCTGCTTTTTGGTGGTTGGTCGCTCAGCAGTCCTGATGGCTTCCACCTTCCCCACCTGAGGACGGATGACACCTCAGCCCAGAACGTAGCCCAGGTAGGAGGTCTCCTCCGTAGGGCACACTTGTCTGGGTGGATGGTGAGGCCTGCCTCCTTAACCAAGGAAAGGACCTGCTGCAGATGTTGAAGGTGCTCCCCCCAGGTGGTGCTGTAGATCACAATATCATCAATATAGGTGGCGGCAAAGCCCTCCGGCCCCTGAGGACTCTATCCATAAGACGCTGGAAACTTGCTGGTGCCCCATGCAGGCCGAAGGGTAGAACAGTAAACTGGAAGTGCCCAAATGGTGTTCTAAAGGCAGTGAGCTCTTTACTGCCCTCTGCCAGTGGCACCTGCCAATAACCTTTGCACAGATCCAGTGTGCTTAGGTATTTGGTCTTGCCCAGGCGTTCAATGAGATCGTCGACCCTTGGCATGGGGTACGGGTCAAACTTTGCCTGTATGTTGACCTTGTGAAAGTCCAAGCAGAATCTCAGGCCACCATCTTTCTTGGGAACCAGAATGACTGGGCTGCTCCATTCACTGAAGGACGGCTCGATGACCCCCAGCTGAAGCATCATATCCAGCTCCTCCTTCAGGACCAGCAGCAGTCGCTCTGGCACCCTGTAGCAAGGCTGCCGCACGGGATTGTTGTCCTTGAGTACCACCCGATGCTCCACCAGCTCCATCCGCCCAGGTCAGTGAGTGAAGAGGCCCTCTGGCAAGATGTTATAGAGGTCACGCTGGCGCTCCTCTGACAGATGGCTGAAGTCCAGCTGGCTCTCCTCCTCTCAGCCTGGCAGATACTGTTCACTGTACTCTTCCTCCTCCTCGACTGCTCGGATGAATAGCACTGACGCCTCCTGCTGTGGCTCCGACTGCAGTTCTGGCTCCGCCCGCCCATTCCATCGCTTCAGTATGTTAACATGGAAGACTTGTTGTTTCTTTCGATGGTCTGGCATGTTGATCTCGTAGGTCACCCCTCCCATTTTGCACATCACGGTGTAGGGCCCTTGCCATTTTGCCAGCAGCTTGTTGTCTGAGCTGGGCAACAACAGCAGGACCCGGTCACCAGGCTGGAAACTGCACGTATGGGCAGACCGGTCATACCATGCTTTATGTCGATCTTGGGACTTGCGGAGATTTTCTTGAGCCATGGCAGTCACAGCAGTCAGCTTCTCCCTCATCTTCACGACATAGGAGATAATGTCAGTCTGCTCTGCCGTTTCTCCTTCCCAGGTCTCCTTCAGCACATCCAATGGGCCCCACACCTGGTGTCCGTACAGCAGTTCGAAAGGAGAGAACCCTGTTGACTCTTGAGGGACCTCTCTGTACGCGAACAACAGGTAGGGTAGCCACTGATCCCACTCTTTTCCGCTGTCATCCACAAACCTTCTGAGCATGTTCAAAAGAGTCTAATTGAACCGCTCTACAAGTCCATCAGTCTGTAGGTGATAGGGAGTGGTTCTGATGCGCCTTATCCCTAACAGGTCATAAACTTGCTTCAGTGTTCTGCTCATGAAGTTGGAGCCTTGGTCTGTTAACACCTCACGGGGAATCCCTACTCTGGAAAACAGCTGGAGTAGGCAAGAGGCAACCTGCTTAGCAGTGACAACTTTTAGGGGGAAGGCCTCTGGGTACCTGGTAGCATAATCACAAATTACCAAAATAAAGCGGTTCCCCGACCTACTCTTTTCCAGGGGGCCAACAACATCTACATCAATATGCTCAAAAGGGGTGTCAACTACAGGGAGTGGCACTAATGGAGCACGTGCATAACCTTTCCCTCCAGCTAGCTGACATTGGGGACATGACCTGCAGTAGTCTTTCACTTGCACAAACATTCCAGGCCAGTAAAAGTGTCGGCTAATACGTTGTAATGTCTTCATATGTGCTAGGTGACCTGCCCAAGGGATTGTATGACCTAGCTCCAAAACTTGCTGTCTGTACTGCTCTGGCACAACAAGCTGCAAACCATCTTCACTCTGCCTGTACAAGATGTTATTCTGTAGGCGAAAAACTTCATTACCCAGAGCTGGAACAAAGCAAGAACCCTCCTCTGCCTTCTTAAACAGCCTGGCTAGCGTTGGGTCTGCACGCTGTACTATGGCAATATCACCAGAAAAGCGTACGTCAGCATCAGACAGGCTAGGGGGTTCAACATCTGCCTCCCTCTGTAGGCCTAACTGCTCTACGATGTCTAGCACTGTCTCTCTATGCTTAGCACATCTCTCCTCTCTGGTGCATGCTGGCTCAGCTGGAACATCCTCACCATAAAAAGGAAAATCTGCCATGTCAACAGGTTTAGCCTTAGCCATAGCTCTTGTAACCACACAGCTTAACGCAGTTTTCCCTACCAGGTCTAATAACACAGGAAAGTCTTGACCTAACAGCATTGGGTATGGCAGTTTAGGGACTAGCCCCACCTTGAGCAAATATGTCTGATCACATATTCTGACATACACATCTGCTGTACTATGCTCACTTGTATCACCATGAACACAACAGATAGTCAACTTATCATTCTCATTTCTAAACTCGAGGGGGACTAAATCTGCCTGAACCAATGTCTGTGTACATCCTGTGTCAACTAGGGCCGTGGTGGGTTTACCATTAAGCTCTACAGTAATAACAGGTTCTCTACTCTGCTGAATCTTAACGGGTGGGCTAGGGTTGGGCACATAACATAGGTGGGATTGTTTGGGCTTTCTGAGGGGGCATGCAGGGCTCTTGTGACCTTCCCTACTACAGTTAAAGCATGAAACACCTTGGGGCTTAACACTGCTTTGAGGAAGAGATGGTATGTTCCTACCGTAGTTAGGGGGCACACCAGAACCACGACCACTACCAACACCATCAGACTTACCCCAGAGCTGACGGTCCCAGCATACCGGTACCTCTTGGAGCCTTTGTGTGCAGCGACGAAGTTCTCCACCAGGGTGGTGGCCTCCGCTGCTGTTGTTGGGTGATGTTCTTTGACCCAAGTCCTCACCTCCAGATAGAGAACACGCAGGTATTTCTCCAGCACCATGGTTTCCATGAGGGCCTCTTTGCTGCAGCTTTCATACTTTACCCATTTACAAAACAGATCTTTCAGGTGTATGTACAGTTCTTGTGGTGTTTCATCTTGGTTAATGTCCAGAGCTCTGAACTGTGAGTGATACATCTCTGCATTTATCTCATTTTTTCAAAATGGCTTCTTTCAGTTTCTCAAAGTCCATGTTGTTTTCAGGGTCTATTGCAATGAAGGCACTCCTGGGTTTGCCTGTTAAAAGTGGTATCAGGTGGATTGCCCAGTCCTCCTTCAGCCACTCACAGGCTGCTGCCAGCTTCTCAAACGTCATAAGGTAATGATCGATGTTGTCTGCCTCTTCAAGCTTTGGTATCTTCAGCTTGTACGGCGTCTTACCCCCTCTAGTGGTGGCTGCAGACAGTTCGGGTGTTAGATTGCGAGAAGGAACCAAAATGCTCTCCCTCTCTCTCACAATCTCCACATCCAGCTGAAGCTGAGTCACCTGGTGGGTGAGAACGGAATACTGCTGGGCTTGCCGAGCAGACTCTTTCTCCAGTTTTTCATCTCTGGCTCGCTGCACCATCATGAAGGACTCAAACATCCTTGCCAGCCAGTCCAGGAATGACTCAGTTGAGTTGGTTTCGGCTGTGGCTCCTGCTGTCACCTCTGCATCACCCCCAACTGCTACTGCTGCCTCTTCATTGGCTTTGCTAGTGGCTTTCCTGGTCGTCATCATTATCTTCATCTCTGTCACACCAAATCCCACTTCTGACACCACGTGTTACAGGAATGGACGGCGGTGGAGTGAACAGAGAGAGAGATGAAGCTTCTTTTCCAAAAATAGTACTTTATTTTTCTAATTTTCTAAAAATTTCTCAAAATGAGGCAAATATTTACAATATCCAAAATAAAATAAAAAATACAAAACAAAAAAAAACTAAACAAAACAAAATGGTACAAGGATACAAAATAAAATGGCTTCAAATTTGCCAGGCTAAATCTCACTAGACCCTGAACAAAACTTCTACACAGCCAAAATAAACACACCTTACACCAAGACATCTAAACCACAACTGACTCTATGGAGCAATCTACTGAGCTTAAATACTCACAGCTCCTCCCCACAGATGAGCCCCGTTGCCAAAATAAATCAATTACCTAAATAACAACATTCAAAATAAAAATAACAACTGAAAAAAACCAAACAAAATACATAAACACCCAAAATCATTTTTTAATAAACAAAACCCGTCTATGTATAATAAAATACATTTTTCCCAAAACCAGTAAAACACCCCCGCTGAAAATGGTATGCGCTGCACAACCCCCCCCCCCCCCCAATAATTGCACAGTGGAACAGTCCCTCGGTTTTGCCCAGAAAAGGAGGAAGTGTTTGGAATGACGCTGGTGAGTCTACAGAAACAACTGTGTTATTTTAAAGTTTGCTAAAACATTAAACTCATAAACGGCCATATGTGTAAGTGTGTTTTGTTACTGGTACAATTTTGTGTTAACAGATGCATGAATGTATCGGAATATGGCACGTGTTGAAAACGCGAGTGGTTACAAACAAACAAATGCTACATAATGGCGGTAGGCCTCCCTGCACACTCTGTAACAAATGGTAGTGAGAAATTATGGCAAACAGTGAAGTGTGGAATGCTTAAACCAGTTAACCAAGACAGAAAACAGAAATGGAAAGACAACTCACAGCAGCAGGTCAGCTATGATGTTTGAATGTTGCCGGCTGATAGCTGCCTATGCGCTTGCGTGAGTGACTGAGTGTACGCGTGTGTATGATTGGGCGTAAGCGTCACGGCTCACTCCGTGACAATGACCCAATTTTTTTCAGCAAGGTCTTTAATTTACTGTCTAATCTTTCAGACACAAATGTGATTGTAGGGGATGATTTCAATTGTGTGATTGACAATTACCTGGACAGATCTTCTCAACCGACTCAGTTAACTCCTGCTGCCTCTGCAACTTTAAATAATTTAATGTTATCTACTCATCTAGTTGACATATGGAGGCTCCAGCACCCTACACATAGGGATTATTCTTTTTTTCTCACAGCATCACAAATCCTTCTCTAGAATCGACTATTTCTTGCTTGACTCAAACCTGATATCAAATGTAATCTCCACCACATATCACAATATTCTAATTTCAGATCACTCCCCAACATCATTGGTACTTGACCTCAACCATATGAAACGACAGTATAATAGTTGGTGCTTCCATCCTTCACTTCTCTCTGACTCCTCTTTTTCTCAGTTTTTCTCTTCTAAAATATCTGAATTTTTGGAAACAAATGATAACCATGAGGTTACTGACTCAAACTTATGGGAAGCTTTCAAGGCTGTGATTAGAGGGCACATTATTTCTTTTGAAAATTCCATGAGAAAAGAAACGGCGTCTTGTAGAAATTGAAAAAGATTTAACACAGCTAGACACTATTTATAAATCATCTCCTAACTCAGTCACATTACAGAACATAATTAAACTTAAATATGAATATAATGACATATTATCTGCCCAGGTACAGAACCAACTATTTAAATTGAAACAAAAACAGTTTGAACTGGGAGACAAACCCCAGAAACTTCTGGCGCGACAGTTGAGGGGGTTGCAGGCTAGCAGAGCCATACATAAGATAAAATCAAAATCAGGAGATCTTATTACTAACCCTATGGATATAAACAAGCGCTTCAGGGAATATTATGAACAACTATACACATCCAAAGCTACAGGTGACACTTCTACATGGCTGGAGAACTTGAACCTCCCCAAATTAAGTGATGAGGCATGTGAAGCGCTTAATGCTGATATTACAGCTGAAGAAATCCTAGAGGCAATAAAATCTTTCCCCAATGGGAAAAGTTCTGGGCCGGATGGTTTTGGCATGGAGTGGTACAAGACATTCCACAAACAATTAGCTCCACTCTTGCTTAGGATATTTGAGCATTCATTTGAAAGTCAAAATTTCCCTAACTCCTTATATGAAGCTAACATCTCACTTATTCCAAAGGAGGGGAGAGACGAGACTGAACCCTCATCTTACCGCCCAATAGCATTACTGAACTCTGATTTAAAAATTTTCACAAAACTGATGGCAAATAGGTTAAATAAACATATTACCTCCATTGTTCATAAAGACCAAACAGGTTTTATTCCTGGCAGGTTTTTATTTTTTAATGTTCGAAGATTAATGAATATAATATACCATAACTACAAGAACGATCAGGAGGTGGCGGTTCTGTGCCTAGATGCCGAGAAGGCGTTTGACCAAATAGAAATGCCATATATGTTTAGGGTGTTGGAAGAATTTGGATTTGGTCACTGTTTTATCTCCTGGATTCAAATCTTGTATGCCAATCCGTCCTCTTCCATTCTTACAAATCAAGATAGGTCTACCTCATTTCGACTACAGCGTGGGACACGCCAGGGATGTCCCCTTAGCCCACTCCTTTTTACAATATGTATTGAACCCCTTGCTGTTCATATTAGACAGCATGATACTCTCAACCCCATTTGTTTAGGAGGTGTGGACCACCATCTGTCTTTATACGCTGATGATGTGGCTATCTTTAAGTCACAGCCTGAATTATCCATTCCTATTCTGTTAGATCTCATTAAGTCATTTGGGGACATTTCTGGGTACACAATCAACTGGCAAAAAAGTGAATTTATGCCTCTTGGGAAAAATCATAAACCAGAGTTCCTGCATAAACTCCCATTTAAAGTGACAGACAAGTTGAAGTACCTTGGAGTAACCCTTCCAAAAGACCCCAAATTAATTTTTAAATTGAATTTTAATGAAAAGGTGGAAAAACTAAAAGGAGATATTGGAAAGTGGCGCACACTCCCCCTTTCAATGGTGGGCCATATAAATGCTATAAAGATGGTTTCTCTGGCAAGATTTCTTTATCTCTTTCAAAATCTTCCAATTTTTTTAACCAAGTCTTTCTTCAAGTTGTTGGACTCAATAATCATGCCATTTATATGGGGTTTTAAAGCCCATAGGATATCAAAAAAGCATCTACAAAAACCAAGAGAAAAGGGTGGATTTGGACTGCCATGTTTTCAGCATTATTACTGGGCAGCGAACCTTAGAGCTCTTGCTTATTGGGGTGAGGGTTATAATCCTGGTGTTTCAACAGAAACTCCACCCTGGGTTGCCATTGAAAAGACTGATGTTAAAGATACTTCACTCCCAGCTCTTCTTTTCTCAACACCTGGTCCTCCCAATTCAAAAGTGAATAACCAAATAATTCGTAACTGTTTGAGAATATGGCAGCAAATTAAGAAGTGTTGCAAACTATCTGGTACCTCTGTCTATGCCCCTGTGTGTCATAATCATGCATTTCCACCTTCACTGTCTGATGCAACCTTTTATAGTTGGAAACTAAAAGGTATAGTCGTTCTAAAAGATTTGTACATTAATAAACATTTTGCCTCATTTACTCAACTGCAAGATAAGTTTTCCCTCCCAGCAACACATTTCTTTAGATACCTGCAAGTTAGGAACTACGTACGCCAAAACTTACATAATTTTGAATCCCTCCCTGAGGAAAGTAAGATTTATAATCTTTTGCTTGGCCCACCAGATTCAAGACACCTGATTTCAAGCTTTGTTAAAATATTCTCTGAACAAGTGGACTGTGCCACCCAGTCTTTGAAGAGTGCTTGGGAAGAGGAGTTGAATATCCAGATTGATGATACTGTCTGGGGGGAAGGTCTCAGCAGAATACAAAATTGCTCTATTAATGCTAGACACCACCTAATCCAGTTTAAGGTCAAGCATAGACTCCACTACTCTAAAACTAAACTGCATAAAATATATCCTACTGTTTCCACTTTGTGTCAGAGATGTAAATCTGCAGATGGTACCTTAGCCTACCTTTTCTGGTCATGTCCAAAACTGTATGACTTTTGGTGCAGTGTATTTCAATGGTTCTCTGAAATGCACAATTGTGTTTTCAAGCCTGACCCACAAGTGGCACTGTTTGGATACTCAATGTTTCTGTTGCCACAAAGCATGCGTGTACAGCACACCATTATGTATGGAATGGTAATTGCAAAAAGACTAATTTTAATACTCTGGAAGTCAGAGGCAGTGCCCCTTTTCAAGACGTGGCTATCTGAACTCACATCTCCATTGCACATGGAGAAAATCAGGTACAATCTGTCTAACAATCTTAGAGAATTCTATAAGGTTTGGCAGCCATTCTTGGATCGTCTTGTAGAGTTTGATGGAGACCTTGAAACAATGTGATAGGCTACTCACCTCTTCCTTTTATTTATTTTTTTTATTTGTCTGTGTCAATGTTGGCTATGCACTAGTGAAGACAGGTCATTGTCTTGGTTTGTACGCCCGGTTTGTTTTCTGTTTGTGTGTGTTTTTATGTTTTCCACTTTAATTTTCTTGTTATTCTTTTTAAGCATAATGTGTTCTTTTACTTGTCTATTTGTACATAATATTCTTGAAAAAAATCTAATAAGCATATTGTAAAAAAAAAAAAAAGTAGTGCACCCCGATCAGTCCTACTGTATACCTGGCCAGTCAATTTTCGATAATATAGCTGTTGTCAGAGATCTGCTCACGGTGTCAAGAAATATGGGCTTTAATTTGGGGCTGATCTCCTTAGGTCAACAGAAAGCTTTCGACCGGGTTGAACATGAGTATTTATGGGCCACCCTAAACTCCTTTGGGCTCAGTCCTAGGTTCATGGCTTTGGTCAGAACTATTTCCTGTGACATTGAAAGTGTTTTAAAAGTCAATGGAGGCCTGAGTGCCCCTTTCAAGGTCAAAAGGGGGGTCAGACAGGAATGTCCACTGTCTGGAATGTTGTACTCTATTGCCATTGAACCACTGTTACATAGACTTTGGTCTGACTTGAGGGGGATTTCTTTGCCTTTCTGTCATGATCGCTTGTATTTGTCTGCTTATGCTGATGATGTAACTGTGTTTGTTCATGATGGGAATGATGTGAATAGGTTAAAAAACACTGTGAATGATTTTTATTTTCTGTCCTCTGCCAAAGTTAATTGGGGAAAAAGTGAAGCTCTTTGGGTTGGTGAGTGGGACGACAGATGCACTGGTCTGCCTGGAGGGTTGCTTTGGAGGAGAGATGCTTTTAAATATCTGGGTGTCTTTTTGGGTGAGGATATTTTTGCACAGAAGAACTGGGAGGGGATTCTGGAAAAGGTGAAGGGTTGTTTGGGTAAATGGAGGTGGCTGATCCCTCAATAATCTTACAGGGGGCGTGGTTTTATAATCAATAATCTTGTGGAATCATCTTTGTGGCACAAACTTGCTTGTATTGAACCTCCGGTTGGACTACTTGAGAGCATTCAAAAAGAAATCATGAACTTCTTCTGGAACAAACTACACTGGATCCCTCAAGCGGTGCTTTTCCTATCTAAAGACAATGGAGGACAAGGTCTCATCAATCTGGTTTGCAAAAAGGACACCTACTGTCTACAGTTCATTCAGCGACTGCTTACAGCTACGAATACTCTGGCCTGGAGACTGCTGGCTCATTGCATCTTGCATGGAGTCTGTAACCTGGGCCTGGATGTTACTCTTTTTCACATGGATGCAAAGAACAGACCCTTCAGGATTTCGTGATGTTGCGATTTGCAACTTCAATGCAAATTCAACCAATCCCCGTGAATTCAGGGCGGTGTTGCAATTATATCCAATCACCGCAACTTTCCCACAAATTTGACCAATTGTTGGCATTGTTTTGAGGTGATGTCAACAAACTACCTTCCACCTTACTTCCAGTGTTGCCAGATTGGGCGGTTTCCCGCTCAATTGGGGGGTTTCAAGTGCATTTTGGCGGGTTTTGAACATATTTTGGGCTGGAAAACATCAGCAGTATCTGGCAACACTGCTTACTTTCATGTATACATTCAAGAGAAGCAGCATGTGTGAGTCAGTGTTTATATAGGCTTAAATTCTGTTACTGAAAGTGTGTTATGTTTACAGTGAAGGACTGTGTGCACTTTACATTATTTTTTTACTTAATACAAGAAATTAATTGATGCCAACATTTTTGTCAAAATGGTATTTTATTTTCCATTGTTTAGGCAGCTTCAGTATCATACTGTGAGATTCTGTTCAAATTGTTTTTTTTCTTCTGTGAAGCCTGAGCCATTTATTTTATTAGTTTATAATTATTGTTTAATTTAGTCTTCAGGAGAGACTGCCTGCACACAGTACTAGTATTAATAGTTTTTTTTTTCTTACATGAAAGCTGAGGCATTTATATTATATTTTAAGGTAACTTCATGTTGTGCTGTGAGGTTCTATGCACTTCAACTTTTGAACCAACAGGTGCATTTGGATAAGTAAAGCCTATTTTTCTGCATTTTTGTAGTCCTGGTAATCTTTTAAATTGGTAAAGTTGTTTATAGGACCATTTCTCAGTGTCTTTGTTTTTTTAATCAATAGTTTTTCAGGAATAACTTAATATTTAACATATCATTCAATTTTAATCACAAAAAGAGAAAATCGCAACAATTTCTAACAACTTTCACTTCCTCCCACAATGTAATCACAACAAAAACCTAAAAAACACCGCAACTTTCATCGCAATTTTTTGGGGAACTCCCCGCAACATCAGACATTTTAGCCCGCAACAATCACAAAAAAGGCCCGCGAAATTCTGGGGGGACTGAAAGAAACTTGCTTATGATGGACTGACACCCTTTTACAAAAGACTTTTTAGGGCCTGGGGACTGTTTAATCATCAGTGGGCAGGAGAATTATCTTCTGCCTACTGGCTGCTTGAAGAGCCTATTGTGTTTGGTTCACGTTTTGATGTGTCCGGTAATGACATGCCTGGCCTCACAGCTTTGCTGTGTGCAAAAAGAGCCTTGCAATTATGGCAAATTGTTGTTAAGGCTGGCTGCGATTTACAAAATGCCCAGGCAGTAGCCTCTTTCTTGGGTGTAAAGTCTGAGAGATATGTGGAGAAATTTCTTGACAAGCTTACTGGGGTCTTAAGCTGCCAGGAGAAAAGACTTCTGGAAGAGTGTGGTGAGAATAGCACTCAACGCAGTGATGAAGGTGCTCTGCCAAATATCTATCTCTCACCTGCTTTGAAAGAATGTGGTCATGCTAGTCCCCTGTTAATTTTCAGGAAATCTGACCGAATGCTTTTTTACTCAGTCACTGGGAAGGTTCTGTACAAAAACCTGGTAAAGGTGTTGAATAAGGATGTTCTGAAAGGGAGAATGGACACTGTGTGGAGGGATGAGCTCGGCATTGATGATCAGTGATGGGAATAACAGCGTTAGAAATAAACCACGTTACTAATGGCATTATTTTTTTAGTAACGAATAATCTAACTAATTACTTTTAACATCGTTATAACTCCATTCCCATTACTTACAATAAAATGCTATGCATTACTTTATTAAAGCTGTCTGTGAAGATTCTCAGTCATCCAGGACATAGTAAACTGTGAGTGATAGAAAAGAGCAACTGGACTTGCTTGAAGATTCTTGAAAACGTTTCACCTCTTATCCAAAAGGCTTCTTCAGTTCTGTCTGACTAATAAGGAGTAGCATACATTTATCCTCTCATGGATCAGAATCAGAATCAGTGTTTAAACTTTTGGTGATAAAGGAATTTGAAATTCAAAATTCTCTCTCTCTCTCACACACACACTCACTCTCTCACACACACACACACACACACACACACACTCTCTCTCTCTCTCTCTCTCTCTCTCTCTCTCTCTCTCTCTCACACACACACACACACACACACACACAAACTCCTTCTCTCAGACTCATACACATGAACACAGCCTTGTGTTAGTTCAGGTGTTTTTACTCACAATAAATCATGTGTAAACTCTAAACATTAATCTGGAGCTGATTTTATAACTGGTGCCTCAGGAAAAAAAAACCTGAGGATGGTGTGTGTTTGCTCATCTACAGCTTTTTAAAATCTATAACAATGAAAGTTTCACTGTTAATAAATTTATGATGGATCCATGAGACTTTCTCAGATTTCATGATTAAAAATCATCCCGCCTGTTAAAGTGAGAAGTGTGTGATGTTTTAGTGTGAATAATCAGTGTGTTCTTACCTGCAGCGGAGAGACTGATTGTGAAAGAGAGAAGAATAAAACTCAGACAGATTTCCATCTCCCTCCTCGCTGTACACGATGTGTTCACCTCCACTCACCCAGAGAGACTGAGAGAAGTGTGTCCCCTCACTCAGCCCCTACAGAGAGAGAGAGAGAGAGAGAGAGAGAGAGACCAATCACACTCACTGTTACCTTATTAGAAAGAAGAGAGGAAATCATCACACAGTGTCAAGAACAAATCAGATGAGGCATCTTTCACTTTCTCCATATATATCAAGATAACATCAGCACTGATGAACAGAGCTCCTCCTCCCGGCTCTGAGGTGTGTGACTGATGAACAAGGCTCCTCCTCCTGGCTCTGAGGTGTGTGACTGATGAGAGTCGACCACATCAAACACTGATTTCAGAGAGAGGAAGCACTCGGCTCTCATACAGTATTAATTCCTGACAGCTGCACAGAGCAGATACACACACTGATAAACCACTGCAGCACACTGCAACTACATCAGCTACACACACACACACACACACACACACACACACACACACACACACATACTATCTATCTATCTATCTATCTATCTATCTATCTATCTATCTATCTATCTATCTATCTATCTATCTATCTATCTAAAACAAATAAAACTAATCCCATTGCCCCTTGTGAATAGTGTATTTGTGTGGAGTTCTGATGTGTGTAATTTCAGTATGAAGTCATCATTCTGTGGATTTAACTCGACTCTGAACATGGCCCATTCTGTTTAAAATTCTTTAAATGTATTTATCTCCGTCTTATTCAAGTAGCATAGTGGAGATGTCGGTGTGGCTAAATTAGATGATGTACATGTATAAACTCATGATTGATGATGTTTGTGAACAGGCAAGGCAGGCCACTGCTTGGGGCCCCTTGACCCAGGGGCCCCCCGAGAGTTGGGGCCCAAGGGCTTATTTTGTTTTTTTATTGTTTTTATTGTCCTTTACCATTGTATTTTCACATTTAGAATTTAAAAAACTTTGGTTTCATACATTTTTCGTTGGTGTCAGATTATTTATAATGTATTGGTGATGAACACTGGTCAGAAGGGCCCCCTGAAAATTTTTGCCTGGGGCCACAACAGACTCTAGAATCACCTCTGAGTGTACACACACACACACACACACACACATACACACACACTGATTAATATTATGAATAATAAAAATCCATTTTCATTTGATTATTTATTACAACTTTTCATCCACTAGATGGCAGTAAAACACTTCCAAACTGACATTGTGTTTCATGAAATGTTTTTTCTCTGAACTGACCTGCTGAGGGTGCTGTTAGAATGTTGCTGGATGATGATGATGAGAGGTGAAATAAAGAACATTGATTATCTTGTAACAATGGCAACTGTAAAGGGGTGGGGTATATTAGGCAGTGGCAGTGCGAGCTATATATGGCACCCTGGGCAAACACACACCCCTCCCCCATCAATCCCCACACACTATTTTTTTTTCTCAAACAAAAATTATTTGAAAAAAAAAAATTTTTAAATTCATCCACGTTTTTTTTTTGTTTGTTTGTTTTCTTTATTTTTTTGCCACAAAAATTGTGATTGCTAGATGACTGGGTCAAAGTATCTCCACAATGGCAGGTCTTGTGGTGTGTTCCCAGTATGCAGTGGTGAGTCTCTCCCAAAAGGGGTCCAAAGAAGGAAACTGGTGAACTGGTGAGAGGGTCATGGGCACCCAAGGCTCACTGATGCACGAGGGGAGTGAAGGCTAGACCATCTAGTCCCATCACACAGAAGAGCTCCTGGAACACAACCTGCTGAAAAAGTTCCTGCTGGCTGTGATAGAAAGGAGTCAGAACACACAGTGCATTGCAGCTTGCTGTGTTTGGGGCTGTGTAGCTGCAGATTGGTCAGAGTGCCCATGCTGACCCTTGTCCACTGCCAAAAGACCTACAATGGGGACATGAGCATCAGAACTGGACCAAAGAGGAAAGGAAGAAGGTGGCCTGGTCTGATCAATCACATTTTCTTTTATATCATGTGGATGGCCAGGTGCATGTGTGTCGCTTACCTGGGGAAGAGATGGCAGCAGGATGCACTATGGGAAGAAGGCAAGCCAGAGGAGGCAGTGTGATGCTCTGGGCAATGTTCTGCTGGGAAACCTTGGGTCCTCACATTCATGTAGATTACCATGTACCATCTCCATACCTTGGCATCATGGTGGTGTAGTGGTTATTACTGTCGCCTCACAGCAAGAAGGTTCTGGGTTCAAGCCCAGCAGCCAGTGAGGGCCTTTCTGTGTGGAGTTTGCATGTTCTCCCCGTGTCTGTGTGGGTTTCCTCCGGGTGCTCCGGTTTCCCCCCCAGTCCAAAGACATGCAGGTTAGGATAATTGGTGTCTCTAAATTGACCGTAGGTGTGAATGTGAGTGTGAATGGTTGTGTGTCTCTGTGTGTCACCCTGTGATGATCTGGTGACTTGTCCAGGGTGAACCCTGCCTCTCACCCATAGTCAGCTGGGATAGGCTCCAGCCCGTGACCCTGCACAGGATAAGTGGTTATGGATAATTGTGAGTGGTAGAAATGGGCAACTGGACTTGCTTGAAAATTCTTGAAAACATTTCACCTCTCGTCCAAAAGGCTTCCTCAGTTCTGTCTGACTAATAGGGAGTATCAGATATTTATCTTCTCCTGGATCAGAATCAGCATCAGAATTCTGATGACCAGCTCATCCAAGGTGTCATTGAGGCATCATGTTGGTGTGGGTCACTGGAAGCTGGGTGTGAATGGCGAGTCATTAGGGTGATCAAAGAATTGCCTGTTAGGGTGATCAATGGCAACCTGACTCTCTCTGTCCTCCTGTGAGTCACCGAAAACAGCTGGGTCCTGGCGTACACCCAGCCGTCTGGGAAGAGTGTCCAAGACCGCCTTGTAGATGTTTGACAAATGATGTCTTAGACCCCCACCTCTGTTCAGTGATGGCCGTTCCAGGTTGACAAAAATGGCTTCTTTAACTCCTTGCTCATACCAACGATCCTCTCTGGCTAAAATGCATATGTTACAATCCTGAAATGAGTGTCCTTTGTTGTTAAGATGAATGTAGACAGCCGAGTCCTGGCCTGAGGAGCTGGCTCTCCTGTGTTGGGCCAAGCGCCTGTATAGCAGTTGATTCGTCTCCCCAGACAGAAGCATCCATGCTTCTGTCTGTAGAAACTTTCATTAAACTGGAAATAAGTGGTAGTCAGGCAGAGGTCAAGCAGGGTGCACTTATTTCTTATACCACTTATTTCCAGTTTAATGAAAGTTTCTACAGACAGAAGCATGGATGCCCCATGGGACCACCAGTGTCCCCTATTGTGGCCAATTTATACATGGAGGAAGTGGAACATATAGCTTTGACCACTTTTGCAGAAGTTGCTCCCAGCCATTGGTTTAGATACGTGGATGATACCTGGGTTAAAATCAAAATCCATGAAGTGGAAGCTTTCTCGAAACACATCAATGCAGTGGATAGCAACATCAACTTCACTCGGGAGGATGTCAGTGGGAATAATCTAGCCTTCTTGGATTGTGATGTACACATTAGACAAGACAGAAGCCTTAGTATCGAGGTCTACCGGAAACCCACACACACAGACCAGTATCTACTTTTCAACTCTCACCACCCACTGGAACATAAATTGGGGGTCATTCGGACCTTGCAACACAGGGCTCAGAACATTCCTACAACATTAGAGGGAAAAGAGAAGGAGCAGAATCATATCAAGAAAGCACTTCAGAATTGCGGTTATCCCAACTGGGCTTTCCTAAAGAGCAGAAAAAGGAACATAACTGACAAGGATGATAACAGGAACAAACGCAAGAACATTGTCATTCCCTACATTTCTGGTCTATCCGAGAAACTCAGGCGGATCTTCTATAAACACAACATTCCGGTACATTTCAGACCCAGTAACACCCTGAAGCAGAAACTGGTCCACCCTAAGGACAGAATACCCAGACACAAACAGGACAACGTAGTGTATGCAATTCAGTGCAGTGATGATTGCACAGATTCGTATATTGGGGAGACGAAACAAACGCTATACAGGCGCTTGGCCCAACACAGGAGAGCCAGCTCCTCAGGCCAGGACTCGGCTGTCTACATTCATCTTAACAACAAAGGACACTCATTTCAGGATTGTAACGTACACATTTTAGCCAGAGAGGATCGTTGGTATGAGCGAGGAGTTAAAGAAGCCATTTTTGTCAACCTGGAACAGCCATCACTAAACAGAGGTGGGGGTCTAAGACATCATTTGTCAAACATCTACAAGGCGGTCTTGGACACTCTTCCCAGACGGCTGGGTGTACGCCAGGACCCAGCTGTTTTCGGTGACTCACAGGAGGACAGAGAGAGTCAGATTGCCATTGATCACCCTAATGGGCAATCCTTTGATCACCCTAATGACTCGCCGTTCACACCCAGCCTCCAGTGACCCACACCAACATGATGCCTCAATGACACCTTAGATGAGCTGGTCATCAGAATTCTGATTCTGATTCTGATCCAGGAGAAGATAAATATCTGATACTCCCTATTAGTCAGACAGAACTGAGGAAGCCTTTTGGACGAGAGGTGAAACGTTTTCAAAAATTTTCAAGCAAGTCCAGTTGCCCATTTCTATCACCCACAGTTTACTATGACCTGGATGATTGAGAATCTTCACAGACATGTTATGGATAATGGATGTATTTATGGGTAAATTATAAGCCAAGAAAAATGTTTCCATTGAACCATAATCCAATTTAAATGGTATGGATCTGTGATGTTGCATGTTTCAGCTTTTAAATGAAATGCGATCTGCTGGTATAAAACACATTTTTCATCATTTCAGAGAGATTGTACTGACTGCAGTCATCTCGATTTCTGCACTATTGCCAAAATTTAATGATCAGTATTTTGAACAACTCAAATGTTGCATCACCATTCACTTTGTCTGATGTGAAATAAACTGCAGGCTCCTTTGGAACAGTCCACTGTTTGTGAGATGCCAGTGGGTATTATATTGTTGTGGCAGTGGGGGTGTGGCCAAGCGTCAGTTTGTGAATGGAGGGCGGGGTCAGGGAAGGTGAGTGGCAAAGTCAATGCACCTGTTGTAGAAATAACGTGTGTGTGAACATCATCTCCTGCCTGTCGTGCTTCAGGACTCCACCCTCATCAGGGCGACTACTATTGGGGCTTATTTCTGTTTTTCTGTTGGGAAATCAGAAAATTTACAACTAAAATATCGCCTTTTCCCCAACATGTTCAACTGGAAAAAATCAGCTCAAGATGTCACCAGAAGTGTATACACACACACACACACACACACACGCACACACACACACACACACACACACACACGTGAGCAATGAGCACACACACTCACACCCAGAGCAGTGGGCAGCTATGCTACAGTGCCCGGAGAGCAGTTGGGGGTCCGGGGCCTCGCTCAGGGGCTCTTCAGCCCAAGGCTGCTTCATGTGAACCAAACCGTATGTTTTTGGACTGTGTGGGAAACCGGAGCACCCAGAGGAAACCCACACAGACACGGGGAGAACATGCAAACTCCACACAGAACGACCCCCATCAGCCACTGAGCTCGAACCCAGAACCTTCTTGCTGTGAGGTGTGCTGTGAGGCACCACCGTGCCGCCCTTCTGTAACATTTAATCATTTAATTTTGTGGCAGAAAACTAATGTTTGAAATCTAAAATGTTGTTGTACTGACTGGATCATGCAGAAGTCATAAAATAAAAATATATCACAAAGATTTCATTAAAAAATCTCATCTCATCTCATTATCTCAAGCCGCTTTATCCCTCTACAGGGTCGCAGGCAAGCTGGAGCCTATCCCAGCTGACTACGGGCAAAAGGCGGGGTACACCCTGGACAAGTCGCCAGGTCATCACAGGGCTGACACATAGACACAGACAACCATTCACACTCACATTCACACCTACGGTCAATTTAGAGTCACCAGTTAACCTAACCTGCATGTCTTTGGACTGTGGGGGAAACCGGAGCACCCGGAGGAAACCCACGCGGACACGGGGAGAACATGCAAACTCCGCACAGAAAGGCCCTCGCCGGCCCCGGGGCTCGAACCCAGGACTTTCTTGCTGTGAGGCGACAGCGCTAACCACTACACCACCGTGCCGCCCTCATTAAAAAATAGGATACCTAAAAGTTTTGTACAGTACTATCTCTCTCTCTCATTGTATATATATACATACACACAGACATACTTGCATTATTTGTGTTTACACCGAGGCTGTGGGAGAAATGATATTTCAATCCTGTCTGTCCTGTACATATGGCAGAATTTACAATCAAGTTCACAGTCCAACCCTCCAAGTTCACAGCCAATGCTTGAATGGATATCCCACGTTTGTGGATGGTCCCGCCAGAAAACTTAAAACTCCCACAAGGCAGTTCAACATGTTTATATGTCTTTAGAGTGCTGTTAGCAGCATTGCCAGATCTATAGCAGTTATCGTATTTGTACTATAATTTTGCCCTTTGTACTATATACCATCAGCGATGTCAATAAGATAAGATGAGATGAGATGAGATAATATAAGATAAGATGGCCTTTTGTGGGTGCAGTTGGTAATTGAGTGATCAGTCTCATTAAATCTGAAGGTTAATAATTAAATCGAATCAGTCTCATTAAATATTAAATCAGTCTCATTAATTAATCTCATTAAATCAGTCTCATTAATTAATACCATTAATTTTGGTGCTTAATAATAAATTACCAAACAGCTAAATTATGGTATATTCCAAATTATTATGATCACTTACCATATTACATAACTCATGCACCTTTTAGAATTCTTTTGAGATTGGGCAACTTCGAGTATATTATTAGGCACAACAAATAAAGACACACAGTTTCAATAATAAAGGAATTTATTATAACAAAGATAAAAATGGATAATAACAGTTGAAATCATTGTATACAAATATGATATGGTGTGTGTGTGTGTGTGTGTGTGTGTGTGTGTGTGTGAGGCCCTATGGCCTGAGCAGAAGACTAGCATGGGATGCTAGCTAGGTATGTTTGTGTGTGTCCACATGGTGTAGGGATCACCACATGGGATTTGAGGAGAACAAAAGAGTTAGCATGGATTGCTAGCTAAGATGTGTTTGTGGGTGTGAGGCCTTGTGACCATGTGGTGGAGGCCTTGTATAGCTAAGCTAAGACAAAGGAAAGCTAGCTAAGGTGTGTTTGTGAGTGGTGGCCACGTGGGGGAGTTGACCATGTGTTGCTAAGTAAAACAAAGAATTAGCACGTGTTACAAATGTGTGCTTGTGTGTGGCCTGTGGCCTATGCAAAAGGCTAGTGTGGGATGCTAGCTAGGTATGTTTGTGAGGCCTGGTGAGGCCTGTGACAATAGGATTAGCTCTGATTGCTAATTCACTAGCTTATGCATTACCAAATCCACTGAAACCTTGATGAGGTCAAAATGTGTGAGAAGGAAATTAAAGTGTTAGTGAGGAATAAAGAGAAGCATGCACAGCCTATCTATTAAAACAATTGAGAGATTGAAACAAAATAGAACCATCAATTCAATTCCCTGAGGGTCTACAGTGTACACATTTAAACCGTTCCTGAGTTTAAATTCACACTTCTTCATAAAAGCTAATTCCTAAGACTAGTCTTTTTATGCCCAAAATTTGCCAGTCTTACTTAGTATCTCGCCCTTCTGTAGAAAGCAGAGAATTCTTGGAGAGGCCGAGTTTCACAGGAGCTCGTGGGAAGACTTCTGTAGAAAACGGAGAATTCTTGGAGAAGCTTCATAGCTCGTGGGAAGAAAATCTTTGGTCTAACAATGTGCACAGCGCTTGAGTTAAAAAAAAGGGTTCAGCCACTTTCTTAACTTTGAATTTAAACTGCTTGGGTGACAGTCATGACGTCACTTCTAATACGAATAAAACCGGTTGTAACTCGACTGAGTTAAAAATCTCGCGACTCTGGAGTCTACCTTGGCCAAGGGTAAGAAAGAAATTGTGCTAAATCGTGGATTTTTCAAGAAAGAAAAGAAAAGACGTCTTATTTTGAGTGCTTGGCGGAGCAAGCAATCCTCCTTGTGTCCGTGTTGAATTCACGGTGCCGAAAGAGGAGGAGCTAGGAGTTTCTGGGTTACCTTTGACTTCCTGGAGGATGTGACGTAGGTGATCATGCCCCGGCGTGATGTAGGTCAACGCGGAAGTGGATTGATGGGAAATGTAGTTTAAAAAGAGCCGTGTGACTGTACCTACACTTTTATTATCCCACAAGGGTAAATTTACATTGTTACAGCAGCAAAAAAGCAGCAAAATATATTTAAAAAAAAATAAGGCTGTGAAGGAGTAGTGCAGAAAGAACTAAGTATACAAAAAAGGGTACATATAAAAAGAAATAATTTACAAATTTGAAGATAAAAATTAACACATTTGCATAAATTAACAGGTTTGCAGATATACAGTTAGCATAAATGTATTACACAGGTGGAACTGCACTTGTAAGTATTGCACAAGTAGTATTACCAGTATCACACAGGTAGTATTACCAGTATCACACAGGTAGTATTACCAGTATTGCACAGGTAGTATTACCAGTATTGCACAGGTATTATTACCAGTATTACACAGGTAGTATTACCAGTATTACACAGGTAGTATTACCAGTATTAAACAGGTATTATTACCAGTATTACACTGGTATTATTGCCAGTATCACACTGGTATTATTGCCAGTATCACACAGGTAGCATTACCAGTATTACAAAGGTGGCATTACCAGTATTGCACAGGTATTATTACCAGTATTACCCAGATAGTATTAACAGTATAATGCAGGTAGTATTACCAGTATTACGCAGGCAGTATTACCAGTATTACACAGGTATTATTACCAGTATTACACAGGTATTGTTACCAGTTTTACAAAGGTAGTATAACCAGTATTACATAGGTAGTATCACCAGTATTGCACAGGTATTACTACCAGTATTAAACAGGTAGTATTACCAGTATTACACAGGTAGTATTACCAGTATTACAAAGGTATTATTACCAGTATTACGCAGGTATTATTACCAGTATTACCCAGATAGTATTAACAGGATATTGCAGGTAGTATTACCAGTGTTGCACAGGTATTATTACCAGTATTGCACATGTATTATTACAAGTATTACACAGGTATTATTACCAGTATTACCCAGATAGTATTAACAGTATAATGCAGGTAGGATTACCAGTATTACGCAGGTAGTATTACCAGTATTACAAAGGTATTATTACCAGTATTACGCAGGTATTATTACCAGTATTACCCAGATAGTATTAACAGGATATTGCAGGTAGTATTACCAGTGTTGCACAGGTATTATTACCAGTATTGCACATGTATTATTACAAGTATTACACAGGTATTATTACCAGTATTACCCAGATAGTATTAACAGTATAATGCAGGTAGGATTACCAGTATTACGCAGGTAGTATTACCAGTATTACACAGGTATTATTACCAGTATTACAGAGGTATTGTTCGCAGTTTTACAAAGGTACTATTACCAGTATTACACAGGTAGTGTTACCAGTGTTACACAGGTAGTATCACCAGTATTACACAGGTAGTATTACCAGGCATTATTAGCAGTTTTACACAGGTAGGATTTCCAGTATTACACAGGTAGTATTACCA
The DNA here is from genome assembly GCF_027579695.1 of Neoarius graeffei. Classification (NCBI taxonomy): domain Eukaryota; kingdom Metazoa; phylum Chordata; class Actinopteri; order Siluriformes; family Ariidae; genus Neoarius; species Neoarius graeffei. Next base: position 2,611,178 of record NC_083589.1, on the reverse strand, counting down.
GTAATACACAGACATCATTGCCAGTATTACACAGGTAGTATTACCAGTATTACACAGATAGTATTACCAGTATTACACAGGTATTATTACCAGTATTACACAGGTAGTATTACCAGCATTACACAGGCGGTATTAGCAGTATCACACAGGTAGTGTTACCAGTATTACAAAGGTGGTATTGCCAGTATCACACAGGTATTATTATCAGTATTACACAGGCAGTATTACCAGTATTACACAGGTAGTATTACCAGCATTACACCAGCAGTATCACCAGTATTACACAGGTAGTATGACGAGTGTTACACAGGTATTATTACCAGTATTACACATGTAGTATTACCAGCATTACACAGGTGGTATTAGCAGTATCACACAGGTAGTGTTACCAGTATTACAAAGGTGGTATTGCCAGTATCACACAGGTATTATTACCAGTATTACACAGGCAGTATCACCAGTATTACACAGGTAGTATGACGAGTGTTACACAGGTATTATTACCAGTATTACACAGGTAGTATTACCTGTATTACACAGGTGGTATTAGCAGTATCACACAGGTAGTATGACAAGTGTTACACAGGTATTATTACCAGCATTACACAGGCACTATCACCAGTATTACACAGGTAGTATTACCAGTATTACACAGGCAGTGTCACCAGTATTACACAGGCAGTATTACCAGTATTACACATGTTGTATTACCAGCATTACACAGGTAGAATCACCAGTGTAACACAGTTAGTGTTACCAATATTTCACATGTGGTATTACGGGTACTACACACGTATTATTACCAGTATTATATGGGTAGTATTTCCAGTATTGCAAGGGTAGTATTACCAGTATTGCAGGGGTATTATTACCAGCATTACACGGGTACTATTACAAGTATTACTCATGAATTACTACCAGCATTACACGGGTAGTGTTACCAGTATTACACGGGTATTATTACCAGTATTACATGGGTAGTATTACCAGTGTCACACAACTATTATTACCAACATTACATGTGTAGTATTCCCAATATTACACGGGTAGTATTACCAGCATTACGCAGGTAATATTACCCGTATAACACAGGTAGTATTACCAGTATTACACAGGCAGCATTACCAGTATTACACAGGTAGTATTACCAGCATTACACGGGTACCAATACAAGTATTACTCAGGTATTGTTACCAGCATTACACGGGTACTGTTATCAGTATTACACGGGTTTTATTAACAGTATTACATGGGTAGTATTACCAGCATTACACAGGTAATATTACCCGTATCACGCAGGTAGTATTACCAGTATTACATAGATAGTGTTACCAGTATTACACAGGTAGTATTACCAGTATTACACAGGCAGTGTCATCAGTATTACACAGGCAGTATTACCAGTATTACACATGTTGTATTACCAGCATTACACAGGTAGAATCACCAGTGTAACACAGTTAGTGTTACCAATGTTACACATGTGGTATTACGGGTACTACACACGTATTATTACCAGTATTATATGGGTAGTATTTCCAGTATTGCAAGGGTAGTATTACCAGTATTGCAGGGGTATTATTACCAGCATTACACGGGTACTATTACAAGTATTACTCATGAATTACTGCCAGCATTACACGGGTAGTGTTACCAGTATTACACGGGTATTATTACCAGTATTACATGGGTAGTATTACCAGCATTACACAGGAAATATTACCCGTATTACACAGGTGGTATTATCAGTATTACACGGATAGTATTACTAGTATTACACAACTATTATTACCAGCATTACATGTGTAGTGTTACCAGTATTACACGGGTAGTAGTACCAGTATTACACATGTAGTATTGCCCACATTACACAGGTAGTATTACCAGTATTGTGCAGGTAATTTTACCAGTATTACATGGGTAGTATTACCAGTGTCACACAACTATTATTACCAGCATTACATGTGTAGTATTCCCAATATTACACGGGTAGTATTACCAGCATTACACAGGTAATATTACCTGTATAACACAGGTAGTATTACCAGTATTACACAGGCAGCATTACCAGTATTACACAGGTAGTATTGCCAGCATTACACGGGTACCAATACAAGTATTACTCAGGTATTATTACCAGCATTACACGGGTACTGTTACCAGTATTACACGGGTTTTATTACCAGTATTACATGGGTAGTATTACCAGCATTACACAGATAATATTACCCGTATCACGCAGGTAGTATTACCAGTATTACACAGATAGTGTTACCAGTATTACACAGGTAGTATTACCAGCATTACACGGGTAGCATTACAAGTATTACACGGGTAGTATTGCCAGTATTACACAGGTAGTATTACCCGTATTACACAGGTAGTATTACCAGTATTATGCAGGTACTTTTACCAGTATTACATGGGTAGTATTACCAGTATTGCACAACTGTTATTACCAGCATTACATGTGTAGTATTACCAGAATTACACGAGTTGTATTACCAGTATTACACAGGTAGTATTACCAGTATTATGCAGGTACTTTTACCAGTATCACACAGGTAGTATTACCCGCATTACATGAGTAGTATTACCAGTATTACACAGGAAGTATTCCCAGCAGTACACAGGTAGCATTACCAGTATTACACGTAGTATTACCAGTATTACACGGGTAGCATTACCAGTATTACACGGGTAGTATTACCAGTATTACCCAGGTAGTATTACCCGTATTACACAGGTAGTATTACCAGTATTATGCAGGTACGTTTACCAGTATTACATGGGTAGGATTACCAGTATTACACAACTATTATTACCAGCATTACATGTGTAGTATTACCAGAATTACGCGGGTTGTATTACCAGTATTACACAGGTAGTATTACCAGCAGGGCCGTTGACAGCTTTGGCTGGGCCCGGGACAAAATAATCTGAGTGCCCCCCCCCCCCCCCCCCCCCCCCACACACACACACACACACACACTCACATTTATTACGGATAAACCAAAAGGATTACAACGTTCCCTGGATATAGAACTGGACCGAGAAGATTTCAAAATCTTAACGTTTAAGCAACAACAATAAAACAGAGGTTGTTTTATTCATTTAGGGCTTATTAGGCTACTTTCATTAATTGCGCTTTTCATACAGGCCTATCTTTTTTCACTTGAGCAAGGGAATTGTTTGAAGAGTATCCAGTCTAAGCGAAAGTTTAATGTTTTGCAACAGACTAACCTCAAAACACCCCATTTATAGCCCATTCATTACATTAACCTCTATCTAGCTGGCAATTTCACATGCCGTCGTATCTACACAGTATGATTTCCAACAAAATAAGGTTTAATTAACAAGAGGCAGCATTCCACGGGCTTTCAGCTAACCGGAGTCCAGCTCAGCAAGCGTGCCTAAAACATTTGGATATGATTGCGGGCCAATGTGCTATTCTTTGCTTCATTGAGATATATGCAACACAGTGTTATTAAACCGATATGTTTATGAAATAATTCAATGCCCTGTGCATTTCAGTGTTCACTCAGTGTACCCTGCTATCCCCTACTTTATAATTATGAATGGCGCGTCGCGCGTGCTGGGGTTACATTATGGGGCTCGAAAAAAGTTATCTGTGTCTTACCTGGCTCAGCTGCACCACCTGCTGCATCATCTGAATCTTTTCTAAAATATCTATGCAGTGAGCCCCTGAGGCTCTTGGCTTCTTCATCTCTTTTTCTCTTTTCTTTTCTTTGCTCCTGACTTGTGCATGTTGGCAAACGGGCTCGCACGCTAATTGTCGAAGCGGTATGATGGAATAGTGCCGTGTTATTTGGCGCCTTAATCAAAGACCAAACCAATTCTGCATTACGGGTGGTAGGTGGGTTCTTGAATCTATTTTCGAAGACAATAAAGGCAAAAGAACCAGAAATCATTCATTGAATGCAAATATAGCACATTTTTCTCCCCGAAATCAACACATTTTGAAATGAAACAGAATGATTAATGGCATCTTCATGAGGGACCAGTTCTGGGCCCCCCCTCATGCCTGGGCCCGGGACAAAATACCCGGTTGTCCCCCCCTGTCGACGGCCTTGATTACCAGTATAATGCAGGTACTTTTACCAGTATTACATGGGTAGTATTACCAGTATCACACAACCATTATTACCAGCATTACATGTGTAGTGTTCCCAGTATTACACGGGTAGCGTTACCAGTATTACACGGGTAGTATTACCCGTATTACACAGGTAGTATTACCCGTATTACACAGGTAGTATTATCAGTATCACACAGGTAGTATTACCAGCATTAAACAGGTAATATTGCCCGTGTTACACAGGTAGTATTACCAGTATTACACAGGCAGTATTACCAGTATTACACAGGCAGTATTACCCGTACTACACAGGTAGTATTCCCAGTATTTCACGGGTAGCATTACCAGTATTACACGGGTAGTTTTGCCAGCATTGCACGGGTAGTATTACCAGCATTACACAGGTAGTGCTACCAGTATTACACGGGTAGTATTACCCGTATTACACAGGTAGTATCACCAGTATTATGCAGGTACTTTTACCAGTATTACATGGGAAGTATTACGGGTATTACACAGCTACTATTACCAGCATTACATGTGGAGTATTACCAGTATTACACGGGTAATATTAGCAGTATTACACAGGTATTATTACCCATATTGCACAGGTAGTATTACCAGCATTATGCAGGTACTTTTGCCAGTATCACATGGGTGCTGTTACCAGTATCACACAACTATTATTACCAGCATTACATGTGTAGTGTTCCCAGTATTACACAGGTAGTATTATCAGCATTACACAGGTAACATTACCCGTATTACACAGGTAGTATTACCAGTATTACACAGGTAGTATTATCAGTATTACTCGGGTAGTATTACCAGCATTACACACGTAATATTACCCGTATTACACAGGTAGTATTACCAGTATTACACGGATAGTATCACCAGCATTACACAACTTTTATTACCAGCATCACATGTGTAGTATAACCAGTATTACACGGGTAGTATAACCCGCATTACACAGGTAGTAATACCAGTATTACACAGGTAGTGTTACCAGAATTTCACGGGTAGTGTCACCAGTATTACACAACCATTATTACCAGCATTACATGTGTAGTATTACCAGTATTACACAGGTAGTATTACCCATATTACACGGATAGTTTTAGCAGTATTATGCAGGAAGTATTACCAGTATTACACGGGTAGTATTACCACTATTACACAACTATTATTACCAGCATAACATGTGTAGTATTACCAGTATTAAACGGGTAGTATTACCAGCATTACACGGGAAGTATTACCCGTATTACACAGGTACTATTACCCGTATAACACGAGTAGTATGACCAGTATTACACAGGTAGTATTCCCAGCATTACTATTACACGGGCAGTATTACCAGTATTACACAGGCAGTATTACCAGTATTACACAGGCAGAATTACCCGCACTACACAGGTAGTATTACCAGGATTACACGGGTAGTACTACCAGTATTGCACAGGTAGTGCTCCCAGCATTACACAGGTAGTATTACCAGTATTACATGGGTGGTGTAACCAGTATTACACGGGTAGTATTACCAGCATTACACAGGTAGTGCTCCCAGCATTACACGGGTGGTATTACCAGTATTACACAGGTAGTATTGCCAGTATTACATGGGTAGTATTTCCAGCATCACACGGGTAGTATTACCAGCATTACACAACCATCATTACCAGCATTACATGAGTAGTGTTCCCAGTATTACACGGGAAGCGTTACCAGTATTACACGGGTAGTATTACCCGTATTACACAGGTAGTATTATCAGTATCACACAGGTAGTATTACAAGCATTACACAGGTAATATTGCCCGTGTTAAACAGGTAGTGTTACCAGTATTACACAGGCAGTATTACCAGTATTACACAGGCAGTATTACCCGTACTACACAGGTAGTATTACCAGTATTTCACGGGTAGCATTACCAGTACTACACAGGTAGTGTTACCCGTATTTCACAGGGAGTATTACCCGTATTGCACAGGAAGTGTTACCAGTATTACACGGGGAGTACTACCAGCATTACACAGGTAGTATTACCAGTATTACACAGGTAGTGTTACCCGTGTTACACAGGTAGCCTTACCAGTATTACACGGGTAGTATTAGCAGTATTACACAGGTAGTATTCCCAGTATTACACAGGTAGCATTACCAGTATTAAACGGGTAGTTTTGCCAGCATTGCACGGGTAGTATTACCAGCATTACATGGGTAGTGTTACCAGTATTACACAGGTAGTATTACCCGTATTACACAGGTAGTATCACCAGTATTATGCAGGTACTTTTACCAGTATTACATGGGCAGTATTACCGGTATTACACAGCTACTATTACCAGCATTACATGTGGAGTATTACCAGTATTACAAGGGTAATATTACCAGTATTACACAGGTAGTATTACCCATATTACTCAGATAGTATTACCAGTATTATGCAGGTACTTTTAACAGTATCACATGGGTGATGTTACGAGTATCACACAACTATTGTTACCAGCATTACATGTGTAGTATTCCCAGTATTACACAGGTAGTATTACCAGCATTACACAGGTAACATTACCCGTATCACACAGGTAGTATTACCAGCATTACACGGGGAGTATTATCAGTATTACTCGGGTAGTATTACCAGCATTACACACGTAATATTACCCGTATTACACAGGTAGTATTACCAGTATTACACGGATAGTATCACCAGCATTACACAACTTTTATCACCAGCATCACATGTGTAGTATTACCAGTATTACACGGGTAGTGTTACCTGCATTACACAGGTAGTAACACCAGTATTACATGGGTAGTATTCCCAGCATTACACAGGTAGCATTACCAGTATCACACAGGTAGTATTACCAGTATTACACAACTATTATTACCAGCATTACATGTGTAGTGTTCCCAGTATTACACGGGTAGTATTACCAGCATTACACAACTTTTATTACCAGCATCACATGTGTAGTATTACCAGTATTACACGGGTAGTATTGCCACTATTACACAACCATTATTACCAGCATGAAATGTGTAGTATTACCCGTATTAAATGGGTAGTATTACCAGCATTACACGGGAAGTATTACCCGTATTACACAGGTACTATTACCCGTATAACACGAGTAGTATGACCAGTATTACACAGGTAGTATTCCCAGCATTACTATTACACGGGCAGTATTACCAGTATTACACAGGCAGTATTACCAGTATTACACAAGCAGAATTACCCGCACTACACAGGTAGTATTACCAGGATTACACGGGTAGTGCTACCAGTATTGCACAGGTAGTGCTCCCAGCATTACACAGGTAGTATTACCAGTATTACATGGGTGGTGTAACCAGTATTACACGGGTAGTATTACCACCATTACACAGGTAGGGCTCCCAGCATTACACGGGTGGTATTACCAGTATTACACAGGTAGTATTGCCAGTATTACATGGGTAGTATTTCCAGCATTACACAGGTAGTATTACCAGCACTACACAGGTAGTATTACCAGTGTTACACAGGTAGTATTACCAGTGTTACACAGGCAGTATTACCAGCATTACACAGGTAGTATTACCAGTATTTCACAGGTGGTATTACCAGTATCACAGTATCAGTATTACACAGGTAGCATTACCCGTACTACACAGGTAGTATTACCAGTATTACACGGGTAGTACTACCAGTATTACACAGGTAGTGCTCCCAGCATTACACAGGTAGTGTTACCAGTATTACATGGGTAGTATTTCCAGCATTACATGTGTAGTATTACCAGTATTACACGGGTAGTGTTACCAGTATTACACAGGTAGTGTTACCCGTATTACACGGGTAGTTTTACCAGTATTATGCAGGAAGTATTACCAGTATTACACGGGTAGTATTGCCAATATTACACAACTACTATTACCAGCATGAAATGTGTTGTATTACCAGTATTAAACGGGTAGTATTACCAGCATTACACGGGAAGTATTACCCGTATTACACATGTACTATTACCCATATTGCACGAGTAGTATTACCAGTATTACACAGGTAGTATTCCCAGCATTACTATTTCACGGGCAGTATTACCAGTTTTACACAGGCAGTATTACCAGTATTACACAGGCAGAATTACCCGCACTACACAGGTAGTATTACCAGTATTTCATGGGTAGTACTACCAGTATTGCACAGGTAGTGCTCCCAGCATTACATAGGTAGTATTACCAGTATTACATGGGTAGTGTAACCAGTATTACACAGGTAGTATTACCACCATTACACAGGTAGTATTACCCGTACTACACAGGTGCTTTTACCAGTATAATGCAGGTAGTATTACCAGTATTACACAGGTAGGGCTCCCAGCATTACACGGGTGGTATTACCAGTATTACACAGGTATTATTGCCAGTATTACATGGGTAGTATTTCCAGCATTACACGGGTAGTATTACTAGTATTATGCAGGTACTTTTACCAGCATTACATGGGTAGTATTACCTGTATTTCACAACTATTATTACCAGCATTACATGTGTAGTATCACCAGTATTACACGGGTAGTATTACCAGTATTATGCAGGCACTTTACCAGTATTACACAGGTAGTATTACCCGTACTACACAGGTAGCATTGCCAGTATTACACAACTATCACTACCAGCATCACATGTGTAGTATTACCATATTACACAGGTAGTATTACCAGCATTACACAGGTAATATTACCCGTATTACACAGGCAGTATTACCAGCATTACATGGGTAGTATTACTGGTATTACCCAACTACTATTACCAGCATTACATGTGGAGTATTACCAGTATTACACGGGTAGGGTTACCAGCATTATACAGATAATATTACCCGTATTACACAGGTAGTATTACCAGTATTACACGGGTAGTATCACCAGTATTACTCGGGCGGCATTACCAGCATTACACACGTAATATTACCTGTATTACACAGGTAGTATTACCAGTATTACAGGGATAGTATTACCAGCATTACACAACTTTCATTACCAGCATTACATGTGTAGTATTACCAGTATTACACGGGTAGTATTACCAGTATTACACGAGTAGTATTACCCGTTTTACACAGGTAGTATTACCAGTATTACACGGGTAGCATTACTTGCACCACGCAGGTAGTATTACCAGTACTATGCAGGTACTTTTACCAGTACTAGATGGGTAGTATTACCAGTATTACACAACTATCACTACCAGCATCACATGTGTAGTATTACCAGTATTACACGGTTAGTGTTACCAGCATTACACGGGCAATATTACCCGTATTACACAGGTAGCATTACCAGTGATACACAGGTAGTATTACCAGTGTTACACAGGTAGTATTACCAGCATTACACAGGTAGTATTACCAGCACTACACAGGTAGTATTACCAGTGTTACACAGGTAGTATTACCAGTGTTACACAGGCAGTATTACCAGCATTACACAGGTAGTATTACCAGTATTTCACAGGTGGTATTACCAGTATCACACAGGTATTATTACCAGTATCACACAGGCAGTATTACCAGTATTACACAGGTAGTATTACCAGTATTACACAGGCATTATTACCAGTATTACACATGTTGTATTACCAGTATTGCACACCTATTATTACCAGCATTACATGTGTAGTATTACCAGTATTACACGGGTAGTATTACCAGTATTACACAGGTAGTATTACCAGTATTATGCAGGTACCATTACCCGTACTACACAGGTGGCATTACCAGTATTAAACGGGTATAATTACCAGTATAACACGGGTAGTATTACCAGCATTACACAGGTAACATTACCCGTATTACAAGTATTTCACGGGTAGTATTACCACTATTACACAACTATTATTACATTACATTACATAGGTATTATTATTATTATTATTACATTATAATTATTATTACATTGCATTACACAGGTAGTATTACCAGTATTACACGGGTAGTATTACCAGCATTACACGGGTAGTATTACCAGCATTACACAGGTAGTTTTACCCGTATTACACAGGTGCTATTACCAGTATTATGCAGGTAGTATTACCAGTATTACACAGGTAGTGCTCCCAGCATTACACAGGTAGTATTACCAGTATTACACAGGTAGCTTTACCAGTATTACATGGGCAGTATTTCCAGCATTACACAGGTAGTATTACCAGCATTACACCGGTAGTATTACCAGTATTACACAACCATTATTACCAGCATTACATGTGTAGTATTACCAGTATTACACGGGTAGCATTACCAGTACTACACAGGTAGTATTACCCGTATTACACAGGAAGTATTAACCTTATTACACAGGAAGTGTTACCAGTATTACACGGGTAGTATTACCAGCATTACACGTAAGCAGCACTTTCAGCATTTAATCCTTACACATAGTTCAATGTATGGACCCTTTTCACGTCATTTTGGACATGTACTACCAGTAGTTTACCACAGCCAACATTGAGGAACGACAGCAAAGAAAGTTTTTACTTTCAGCAAGACTTCCATCCTGCCACTATATTATTGTGTACCTGGATGTAGTAACCATCAACAAACAAGGCAAAGGTTATCGTTTTATCGGATCCCGGTAGATGCTGACCGACAGAGAAGATGGATAGCGGCATACCAATGCTTGTGTAGTGACCACTTTGTTGGAGGTAAGACGAATAAAATTAGCCAGAAAAGGCATTACATTGCTGTTAACATTCCATTCTAGTTTACTGTAATTATGATCTGGCAGCTATTTAAACCGGATCCAGTGTAAATAGCTGCCAGAGCCAACGTCCGAGCTAGCGAGCTAGTGCTGGCTCCGGAACCTCGGACGTTGGCTCCGGCAGCTATTTACACTGGATCCGGTGTAAATAGCTGCCAGATCGTAATTACAGTAAACTAGAACTTCCGAGCTAGCTCGCTAGTGCTGGCTCGCGGCCGGCTAGCTCGCGGCGGCTCAGAGCCAGCGCTGGCTCCGAGCCGCCACGAGCTAGCCGGCCGCGAGCCAGCGCTAGCGAGCTAGCTCGGACGTTCTAGTTTACTGTAATTATGATCCTCGAGTTTTACTTGCCTACTTTTTGTTATCTTTTCCCCCTCCCTGAGCGTGTTTGACCTTTATGAGGATAGATGACATTTAAATAATAGTATTCCACAAAATATATAGCCTATTTTTTTTTTTTTTTGGTAGCAGCCTACTATTAGCAGCAGTAGTACAATGTGTAACTGAAAACTATGTTTTGTGTGTGTTTCAGATGCCCTCACTCAACAGCCTGGCATGAATGATCTGGTCTTCACCCAGGCTGTGCAGAAATGGCTACGATATGCGCCAGACAGAACTGGAGGTGTCGCTCGCACCGAAAGACATGAAAATTAAATGAACTTAAAAATCTTGTTTTCTTAAAAAAAAGGCATGTGTTTCATATTTACTATTTTAGGCAATTAAAATGGAGATCCTGGCTGTAGATAGAGCAGGATATATGAGCCAGATATTTCTGGTAGGCTATCAATTGAAATAACATTGAAAGCGCATTGATTTTTAGTTATGTCGAAATTTCAATGTTGTTTCAATATCGACACGAATTGAAATACAATTGAAGTTACGTGTGTCCATAGTTAATAAATCAACATCATTTCAATGTTAGCGGAGGGTGCAAACTGATGTTAAATCAACATCGAAATCTGACGTTGATTCAATGGTTTAACGTCGACAATGCAATGTTGATTCTACATCATTTCAATGTCAGCTTGCTATCTGGGGTAGCATTACCAGTATAACACGGGTAGTATTACCAGTATTACACAGGCAGTATTCCCAGCATTACACAGGTAGCATTACCAGTATTACACAGGTAGCATTACCCGTATTACACAGGTAGTATCACCAGTATTATGCAGGTACTTTTACCAGTATTACATGGGTAGTATTACCAGTATTACACAACTATTATTACCAGCATTACATGTGTAGCATTACCAGCATTACACAGGTAGTATTACCAGTATTATGCAGGTACATTTACCAGTATTACATGGGTAGTATTACCAGTATCACACAATTATTATTACCAGTATTATGCAGGTAGTATTACCAGTATTACACAGGTAGTATTACCAGTATTACAAAGGTAGCATTACCAGTATTACACGGGTAGTATTACCCGCACTACACAGGTAGTATTACCAGTGCTATGCAGGTACTTTTACCAGTATTACATGGGTAGTATTACCAGTATTACACAACTATCACTACCAGCATCACATGTGTAGTATTACCAGTATTACACGGGTAGTGTTACCAGTATTACACAGGTAATATTGCCCGTATTACACAGGTAGTATTACCAGTATCATGCAGGTAGTATCACCAGCATTACATGGGTAGAATTACCAGTATCACACAACCATTATCACCAGCATTACATGTGTAGTTTTACCAGTATTACATGGGTAGCATTACCAGTACTACACAGGTAGTATTACCCGTATTACACGGGAAGTATTACCCGTATTACACAGGAAGTGTTACCAGTATAACACAGGAAGTATTATCAGAATTACACGGGTAGAACTACCAGTATTACACGGGTAGTATTACCAGTATTACACAGGTAGTATCACCCGCATTACACAGGTAGTATTACCAGTATCATGCAGGTTATATTACCAGTATTATACGGGTAGTATTACCAGTATTACACGGGTAGTATTACCAGCATTACACAGGTAACATTACCCGTATTACACAGGTGGTATTACCAGTATTACACGGGTAGTATTACCAGTATTACACAACTATTATTACCAGCATTACATGTGTAGTGTTGCCAGTATTACAGGGGTAGTATTACCAGCATTACACAGGTAATATTACCCATATTACACAGGAAGTATTACCAGTATTACACGGGTAGTATCACCAGTATTACATGGGTAGTATTACCAGTATTACACAGGCAGTATTACCCGTACTACACAGGTAGTATTACCAGTATTATGCAGGTACTTTTACCAGTATTACATGGATAGTATTACCAGTATTACACAACTACTATTACCATCATTACATGTGTAGTATTACCAGCATTAAACAGGTAGTATTGCCAGTATCACACATGTAGTGTTTCCCGTATTACACGGGTAGTTCTACCAGTATTACACGGGTAGTGTTACCAGTATTACACAGGAAGTATTACCCGCATTACACGGGTAGTATTACCAGTATTATGCAGGTAGTATTACCAGTATTACACCGGTGGTGTTACCAGTATTACACAACTATTATTACCAGCATTACATGTGTAGTATTACCAGTATTACACCGGTAGTATTACCAGTATTACACAGGTAGTATTACCAGTATTACATGGGTAGTATTACCTGTATAATGCAGGTAGTATTACCAGCATTACATGGGTGGTATTAGCAGTATCATGCAGGTAGTATTACCAGTATTACACGGGTAGTGTTACCAGTATTACACAGGTAGTGTTACCAGTATTGCACAGGTAATATCACCAGTATTACACAGGTAGTATTACCAGTATTACACAGCTAGTGTTACCAGTATTACACGGGTAGTATTAACCAGTATTACAAAGGTAGTATTACCAGTATTTCACAGGTAGTATTACCAGTATTACACAGGCAGTATTGCACAAGTCGGTATGTTGCACAAGAGCCATTTTTACAGTGTGTAGCGAGCAGTTCACTGTAAAGTACTGATGCTGATAGTCAGTCAACACAGGATACGTTCAGAGGGGTTTCTGTGGATGTAGAAGTCATCTGGACAGTATTGTTGATTATTGTGAGGAGCATCTGGTGCTGTGCTTGGTGAGGTGCCGGTTGTACTGTCTCACAGCAGTAGGGAAGAAGGAGCTGCTGTATCTCTCCTTAACACACCACAGATGGAGGAGCCGGTCACTGCAGGAGCTGCCCGGTGCTGCTACTGTCTCCTGCAGTGTATGGAATGTGTTCACCATTAAGGATGACAACTTGGCCAATGTCCTCCTCTCCCCCACTACGTCCACTGAGTCCAGTGCACAGCCCAGGACAGATCCTGCCTTCTTCATCAGCTTGTTCAGTTTTTTCCTCTCTGCTGTTGTGATACTGCTTCCCCAGCAGACAACTCCATAGAATATGGCTGATGCCTCCACAGAGTCATAAAAAGTGTTCCAAAGTGGACCATGAACTCCAAAGGCCCTGCGCCTCCTCAGCAGGTGGAGTCTGCTCTGGCATTTCTTGTACAGGGCGTGTGTTATCTGTCCAGTCCAGTTTATTCTTCAGATGAACACCCAGGTACAATAGTCCCATGATGTACGTTAATTTGATCGTTGTGTGACACTTTGTATTATTACAACCTGTATGTGCGTCAGTTGCTGCCTTCCTGTGTTGTGGGGAATTAAAAACTCAAATCCACAGTGCAGAGGAAAGATGCAACAAATCTACATCATTGAAACATCTTATCTCATCTCATTATCTCTAGCTGCTTTATCCTTCTACAGGGTCGCAGGCAAGCTGGAGCCTATCCCAGCTGACCACGGGCGAAAGGCGGGGTACACCCCGGACAAGTCGCCAGGTCATCACAGGGCTGACACATAGACACAGACAACCATTCACACTCACATTCACACCTACGGTCAATTTTAGAGTCACCAGTTAACCTAACCTGCATGTCTTTGGACTGTGGGGGAAACCGGAGCACCCGGAGGAAACCCACGCGGACACGGGGAGAACATGCAAACTCCGCACAGAAGGCCCTCGCCGGCCCCGGGGCTCGAACCCAGGACCTTCTTGCTGTGAGGCGACAGCGCTAACCACTACACCACCGTGCCGCCCTCATTGAAACATCACAGTATAAATAGTTTCTAACATCTATATTTTCTTTCTTTGATGTGCCTCATTTGATAAGATATTTTACGTTCGTGCTTTAGAAATGTTTTTGTGTCATATTTGTGACCGCAATTCTTCAAAGTAGGACTTTATGGTGTGTCCCTGAACGCAGCACCACGTGCAGCCAGTAGAGGCAGCGACACCAGAATTTACACATTTGTTCTCTTGGTTATGACTCGTCTAAGAAACTTTTCATCAAAATATGAGCATTTTGAGCTTGTACGATAATTAAACACTGTCCATTAGACACTCTGAAGCTGGAACATGGACACAAGAACAAGAGCTAAGCGCTCCAAGTGACACTCTACTGTTGAAGATGGGGAAGAACACTGAAAAAAAAAAGTAATTGAATTTACTTAATTTTAATGCGTACATCGGTCCCACACAATCCAATTGTGTAAGCTTAAAGTGATTTCATCCCCTTAATGTTATTGTGTAAGGTTAAAGTTATTTTAAGCTTACACAATTGGATTGTGTGGGACCGATGTATGCATTAAAATTAAGTAAATTCAATGAACTTTTTTTTTCAGTGAAGCTAGCACCAGCACAGGTAAGCTAACGTTACAGTATTTAGTAAACCCACAGAACTAAATTCACATTTGCAGGTGAACTTATTTGTTGACTTATTTTGACTGGATAAATCTGCTAAGCTATCAAGCAAGCACAAACACTAATCGTTTTTTAGCTACTTAGCTATATTAGCTATATCGGTTAGTCTAGCCAACTTTATCAACACTACTACATGATAGATATGATAGTTTTGCTAATCCTTCATAGTCAACGCAGATTGATGCAAGGGGATGAGTTTGTGTTCCATGAAACAATGAATACTTTGTGCATGTGCAGTAAAAGTACGTATATCACACTGTGAAAATACTCCACTACAAGTAAAAGTCCTGCATTCAAAACCTTACTGAAGTAAAAGTCTGTAAGTATTATCAGCAAAATCTACTTTATCAAAAGTAAAAGTACGAATTGTGCAGTAAAATAGGCCTTCTCAGTGTTTTTTTTCTATTATATCGGATGTTTTGGATTAATATTACGACTACATTAATGTTCATGTTGCATTTTACTGTTGTAGCTGTTTAAGTTTGAGCTCATTTTCACTACTTTATATGCTGTTGGGTCATTTAATCTATAAGATCATCACAGCCTGTTTGTAGCATCACTGTTCTGTGAGAAACATTTATCTCTAAAAAGACTACTTTTCAGGGCGGCACGGTGGTGTAGTGGTTAGCGCTGTCGCCTCACAGCAAGAAGGTCCTGGGTTCGAGCCCCGGGGCCGGCGAGGGCCTTTCTGTGCGGAGTTTGCATGTTCTCCCCGTGTCCGCGTGGGTTTCCTCCGGGTGCTCCGGTTTCCCCCACAGTCCAAAGACATGCAGGTTAGGTTAACTGGTGACTCTAAATTGACCGTAGGTGTGAATGTGAGTGTGAATGGTTGTCTGTGTCTATGTGTCAGCCCTGTGATGACCTGGCGACTTGTCCGGGGTGTACCCCGCCTTTCGCCCGTAGTCAGCTGGGATAGGCTCCAGCTTGCCTGCGACCCTGTAGAAGGATAAAGCGGCTAGAGATAATGAGATGAGATGAGACTACTTTTCATGAGCTCAGAAAAACAGTGTATTTTCCAGCAAATCCAAGAGGATTTTTAAATAGTTTATTTCGTTTAAGGAGCAGGAGAATTCTCTCAACTCATAAAGAAACACTTAATCCCTCAGTTTATCACAAACATTCAAAATCAGCACATTTGGAGATACATGGTTTCCACTGGAGAGGAAGGATATGAAGTATTGTAATATGAAACGTAACTAAAGCTGTCGGACAAATGTAGTGGAGTAGAACGTACAATATTTGCTTCTGAGATGTCGTGGAGTGGAAGTATAAAGTAGCATCAAATGGAAAGACTCAAATAAAGTACAAGTACCTCAAATTGGTACTCAAGTACAATACTTGAGTCATTGTACTTAGTTACTATCCACCACTGCTATTAAGGATAGTCGTTATTGTTATATTGTTATTGTTGCATCTCTGTATAAACAAAATATATTTATCATATTGAAGTGTTTTTAACTCTTCAGAATTTCTTTTTGCAGTTAAATCAGAATATAATGGACATTTGAGTGTGAAATTAAACTAGTCTTCCATCCCATTTCAGAAACAAACTGTACAACTTGTAAATGCTAGGGCTGGTGGAGGTGTGGTGAAGTTCGGATCCAGAAGCACAACACAGACAGGAATCCAATCAATAAGCTGATTTAATGCAGGGAAGAAAGGGCGTGGCAAAAGATAAACAAATAGAACAAAAAACCTCGACAAAAACCATGAACCAGAAGTAACCCCAGAGAGGAAAAAGCATGAGGGAGCAGAAGTAATCCCAGAGAGGAAAAAGCATGAGGGAGCAGAAGTAACCCCAGAGAGGAAAAAGCATGAGGAGCAGAAATAACCCCAGAGAGGAAAAGCATGAGGAGCAGAAATAACCTCAGAGAGGAAAAGCAAGAGGAGCAGAAATAACCCCAGAGAGGAAAAGCATGAGGAGCAGAAATAACCCCAGAGAGGAAAAGCACAAGGAGCAGAAATAACCCCAGAGAGGAAAAGCATGAGGGAGCAGAAATAACCCCAGAGAGGAAAAGCATGAGGGAGCAGAAATAACCCCAGAGAGGAAAAGCATGAGGGAGCAGAAATAACCCCAGAGAGGAAAAGCACAAGGAGCAGAAATAACCCCAGAGAGGAAAAGCATGAGGGAGCAGAAATAGCCCCAGAGAGGAAAAGCACAAGGAGCAGAAATAACCCCAGAGAGGAAAAGCATGAGGAGCAGAGTGGCACAGAACCAGCGAGAGAAGCAAACGAGCCATTCCAGTAGAAACACAGTCTGAGACTGGCTTTCAATAAACAGCAGTGAAAACCAGGAAGTGAGTTCAGGGGAGAAGGAATTCCTGTCCCGAATCCGGATTGGTGCTGGCATGAGAGATCCGTAATCTCCGGAGTGGATGTCCGGGGCGGAGCATGACACTAAAGTGTTTAGTGAAATTTTGCATGACAGAGAATTTGTTTGGTGAGTGTATTTCATGGGCGGCACCACCACTGAATGTGGCGAGGGCGTGTCCCCTTCACATTTCATAATTCTTTGTTTGGATCCGCCCACATTTAACATAAAATATTAGTTCACCCAGCGCTGTTTCTATTGCTTCGTGAAATAATCCATTCCACAGTCAAGGTGTGCTCTAAAATTATTGCCCCCCCCAGGTCACTCTCAACACTCTGTGAGCAGCGGACAGTAAACTCAGTGAGCAGGATTCTTCAGGACCCTTCACATGTCCAGTTCCCTGCATTTGAGTGTGTACCCTCAGGATGCCGGCTGCGTTGTCTGAGCTGATGAACACAGAGGAGAAGAGTGAACTTTGTCCCCAGAGAGGTTCAGCTCCTCAACTCTCTGCCATCCTTGTCCCTCTCCTCACCCCTCCAGCCCCTTCCCCCTTCTTCACATGCACTCGAACTTGTCTGGTGCATTAACCACCTCCTCTGTACACACACCACTTTAAATATCATTTCTGCTGCAATTGATCCTTCTCCCTCAGAAGCAAATTGCACCACACAATATTTTTGTATATACTGTTTTTTTAAATTATCATATTTATACATACTGTACAGTTATTTATCCACATACTGCCACCTTGCATACTGTCATATTTTTATGTTTAATGTATTATTATTATTATTATTATTATTATTATTATTATTGTGTTTAACTGTACTTCTCTGTGTGCCTTTAAATTGCCCCTATGGGACAAATAAAGTGTTTTGAATTGAATTGAACTGAATTAAGTTATTGATGCTGGTCTACAAATCATTACATGGACTCACTCTGACATACTGAGAGGAACTGTTGTGCGTAGATTCCAAACCTCACATACTGAGGTCGAATGGGAAGAAGCTCCTGGCTGCTCCAAGGACCAACACCAAAAGTTACAGTGATAGAGCATTTTCATCAGCTGGACCAAGACTGTGGAATAAGCTCCTGTAGTTCCTTCATAAAGCTGATTCATATGGAACCTTCAAGACTGGACGAGAGACATTACTTTTGCAACATCTCATCTCATCTCATCTCATCTCATCTCATCTCATCTCATTTTCTTCTGCTTATCCAGGGCCAGGTCGCAGAGGCAGCAGTCTGAGCATGGAAGCCCAAACTTCCCTCTCCCCAAACACCTTGGCCAGCTCCTCGGGAAGAACACCGAGGCGTTCCCAGGCCAGCCGAGAGGCATAGTCCCTCCAGCATGTCCTGGGTCTTCCCCGGGGCCTCCTCCCAGGGGGACATGCCTGGAACACCTCCCCAGGGAGGCATCCAGGAGGCATCCGAAAGAGATGCCCGAGCCACCTCAGCTGATTCCTCTCGATGTGGAGGAGCAGCGGCTCTACTCCAAGCTCCTCCCAAGTGACTGTGCTTCTCACCCTATCTCTAAGGGAGCGCCCAGCCACCCTACGAAGGAAACTAATTTCAGCCACTTGTATCCGTGATCTTGTTCTTTTGGTCATTACCCAAAGCTCATGACCATAGGTGAGAGTCAGAACGTAGATCGACCGGTAAATCGAGAGCTTCGCCTTTTGGCTCAGCTCCTTCTTCACCATGACGGACCGGTAAAGCAACCGCATCACTGCGGAGGCTGCACCGATCCACCTGTCGAGCTCACGCTCAATCCTTCCCTCACTCCTGAACAAGATCCTAAGATACTGAAATTCCTCCACTTGAAGCAGGACTTCCCCACCAACCTGGAGAGGGCAAGCCACCCTTTTCCAGTCGAGAACCATGGCCTCGGACTTGGAGGTGCTGATTCTCATCCCAGCTGCTTCACACTCGACTGCAAACCGCCCCAGTGCATGCTGAAGATCCTGGTTTGAAGAAACCAACAGGACAACATCATCCGCAAAAAGCAGAGATGAAATCCTGTGGTTCCCAAACAGGATTCCCTACGGCCCCTGGCTGCACCTAGAAATTCTGTCCATAAAATTTATGAACAGAACCGGTGACAAAGGGCAGCCCTGCCGGAGTCCAACATGCACTGGGAACAGGTCTGACTTACTACTGGCAATGCAAACCAGACTCCTGCTCCGTTCATACAGGGACTGGACAGCCCTTAGCAAAGAGCCCCGAACCCCATACTCCCGAAGCACCCCCCACAGAATACCATGAGGGACACGGTCGAATGCCTTCTCCAGAACCACAAAGCACATGTGGACTGGTTGGGTGAACTCCCATGAACCCTCGAGCACCCTATGAAGGGTATAGAGCTGGTCCAGTGTTCCACGACCAGGACGAAAACCGCATTGTTCCTCCTGGATCCGAGGTTTGACTATTGGCCAAATTCTCCTCTCCAGTACCCTGGAGTAAACCTTCCCGGGGAGGTTGAGAAGTGTGATTCCCCTATAATTGGAACACACTCTACGGTCCCCTTTCTTAAAAAGAGGGACCACCACCCAGGTCTGCCACTCCAGAGGCACTGTCCCTAACTGCCATGCGATGTTGCAGATGCATGTCAGCCTGAAGTGGTGACATGGGCCCGACCTCCTGTGGGTTCACCACCCACAGAGGTAACCATAGGGGGCCGGTGCAGTGTGGATTGGGCGGCAGTCGAAGGCAGGGGCCTCGACAACCTGATCCCCGAACATACGGTAGCAGCTAGCTATTGGGACATGGAATGTCACTTCGCTGGGGGGGGAAAGAGCCTGAGCTTGTGCGGGAGGTTGAGAGGTACCGGCTAGAGATAGTTGAGCCTGAGCTTGTGTGGGAGGTTGAGAGGTACCGGCTAGAGATAGTCGGGCTCACCTCCATGCACAGCTTGGGGTCCGGAACCCAGCTCCTCGAGAGGGGCTGGACTCTCCACTTCTCTGGAGTCGCCCACGGTGAGCAGCAGCAGGCTGGTGTGGGCTTGCTTATAGCTCCCCAGCTCAGCCACCATGTGTTGGAGTTTACTCCAGTGAACGAGAGGGTCGCCTCTCTGTGCCTTCGGGTCTGGGAGAGGGCTCTTGCTGTTGTTTGTGCCTATGGGCCGAATAGCAGTATAGAGTATCCCGCCTTCTTGGAGTCCCTGGGAGAGGTACTGAGAGGTGCTCAGACTGGGGACTCCATTGTTCTACTGGGGGACTTTAACACTCACGTGGGCAATGACAGTGACACCTGGAGGGGCGTGATTGGGAGGAACGGCCTCCCCGATCTGAACCCGAGTGGTGCTTTGTTATTGGACTTTTGTGCTAGTCACAGTCTGTCCATAACGAACACCATGTTCGAGCAAAGGGGTGTCCATAAGTGCACGTGGCACCAGGACACCTTAGGTCAGAGAGCGATGATCGACTTTGTTGTCATTTCATCTGATCTCCGGCCCTATGTCTTGGACACTCAGGTGAAGAGAGGGGCTGAGCTGTCAACTGATCACCACCTGGTGGTGTGTTGGATCCGCTGGCAGAGGAGGAAGCCAGATAGACCTGGCAGGCCCAAATGTATGGTGAGGGTCTGCTGGGAACGTCTGGCCAAGCAATCTGTCGGGGAGGTCTTTAACTCCCACCTCTGGGAGAGTTTCTCCCAGCTTCCGAGGGAGGCGGGGGACACTGAGTCTGAGTGGACCATGTTCTCTCCCTCCATTGTCGAAGCGGCTGTTCGGAGCAGTGGCCGCAAGGTCTCCGGTGCCTGTCATAGCAGCAATCCCCAAACCCGGTGGTGGACACCGGAAGTAAGGGATGCCGTCAAGCTGAAGAAGGAGTCCTATCGGCCCGTGTTGGCCTCCGGGACTTCTGAAGCAGCTGACGGGTATCGGCAGGCCAGGCATGCTGCAGTTCGGGCAGTTGCAGAGGCAAAACCTCGGAACTGGGAGGAGTTCGGTGAGGCCATGGAGGAGGACTATTGGTCAGCCTCGAGGAAATTCTGGCAAACCTTCCAGTGCCTCAGGAGGGGGAAGCAGTACTCTGCTGGGTGGGGAGCTGTTGACCTCAAATGGGGACATTGTCGGGCAGTGAAAGGAGTACTTCGAGGATCTCCTCAATCCTACTATCACGTCTTCCATTGAGGAAGTGGAGGATGATGACTCAGTGGTGGACTGATCCATTACACAAGCCAAAGTCACTGAGGTGATTTGCAAGCTCCTCGGTAGCAAGGCACCAGGGGTGGATGAGATCCGCCATGAGTATCTCAAGTCTCTGGAAGTTGTGGGCCTGTGTTGGCTGACACTTTTACAACATTATTATTATTATTATTATTATTATTATTACTTACGATTTGAATACTAATCTTCATTTCAGTTAAATTGTTTTCATAATATTTCAAACATGAAAACACTAATTTACATTGGCTTTTATTGTTATAATTTATTATTTGCTCACATCATGATTTTTATTGCTAGAGAATTGAGACTCTGAAATGCTTTGAAATAAATTATTAGATATTTTTACAGCACACACAGAGGCTCGATACATGTTTCAGATTCATACACATTAATAACTAAAAATAAATTATTAGTGTTATCATTAATAACAAGACAATTTTTCCCTCCACTAGATGGCAGTAAAGCACTTCCAACCTGAGATTACTGTTGAGTGAAATGTGTTTTTCTCTGAACTGACCTGCTGAGGGCGCTGTTAGGATGCTGCTGGATTATTATTATTATTATTGGCAAAACGGCGGCACGGTGGTGTAGTGGTTAGCGCTGTCACCTCACAGCAAGAAGGTCCGGGTTCAAGCCCCGTGGCCGGCGAGGGCCTTTCTGTGTGGAGTTTGCATGTTCTCCCTGTGTCTACATGGGTTTCCTCCGGGTGCTCCGGTTTCCTCCACAGTCCAAAGACATGCAGGTTAGGTTAACTGGTGACTCTAAATTGACTGTAGGTGTGAATGTGAGTGTGAATGGTTGTCTGTGTCTATGTGTCAGCCCTGTGATGACCTGGCAACTTGTCAAGGGTGTACCCTGCCTTTCGCCCGTAGTCAGCTGGGATAGGCTCCAGCTTGCCTGCGACCCTGTAGAACAGGATAAAGCAGCTAGAGATAATGAGATGAGATGAGATTATTGGCAAAACCTAAATATTATAGAAAACAAAAGATCATAATAAAAATAAAATCGGGCATCACGGGCTTCAGCCAGGTTTCAGTCCAAATCAAATCACAGCAGCACTTCATCAACTTCTGTCAAATCAGAAGTTGATGGTCCCCATAAGGAAAGTGTTGTGGTTTGAACAATAAATAAATCAAAGATCCAAAACGTGTCCTTTTCATTCCTGAGGTTCAGGTTGGGGTTCGGTTCAGCTGCAGTCACAGCATTAATTAAGTGCATTAATAACGATGTCAGTGGAAGGTCCTCAGAGGGACAGGAAGACTAACGTGTGTGTGTGTTTACATTTATTCATTTAGCTGAAGCTTTTATGATACAGTGGAGATGCCGAGGGTTAAGGGTCGAGCTCAACGTGGTGCTGGGATTTGAACTCACAACCTTCTGATCAGTCGATAAATATCGATTTATTTTTTACTGCCTGAGATGTTCTATAAGGGCATCGACCACAGATTCATCACTACAAGAGCCGCTCACTCAACTCCAACACACATCGTCACATTATACTCAAAATAATCAAAGCAGTTTTATTTCATTGAATGGATAAAAATAGATGATTGTTACACAATATGAAAAAGAGCCAATAAAACTCTGCAGAATGTAAAATATTGACTTGTTCTCATTGTGGAAAGATAAAAAGTCACATTAACTTGTATATTGTTGATGAAGATGTAATATTAAAATGAACTGGCCATCACTCATTTAAAAAGTGAGAATATTGAATTAAAGCTGAGATTATAAAACAAACATCTGAGAATATTCAATGAAAACTGAGAATATAAAACACAATCCTGAGAATAAGGAAACAAACCTGAGAATTTAAAATGAAAATCTGAGAATACGTAATGAAACCTGTATATATATTTATGATACTTGCATAGACTATATCTGGCTTGTAACATCGCCAGCTACCGAATAAAAATGACAACAAAAACGCAATATAGCACGCGATCTAATTAGCACGTCATGGTCTGAATATTTCATAAAGGAATTCTCGAATCCATCTCAATGAGAAGTTTTACAGTCAAAAGCACAGCACTGAACATAAAGGTAAATGTGTCTTTAAAAATGTAAAAACATACATTGTTTTAAGGAATCCAAAGATTTGTGTTCTTTTGTCAAGTGGCTTATAGTTACTAACACATTTGTAAAAGAGTGAATAATAGGTTGATAAATGTAAAAGATGAAGATGAATATTATATGAGTTGAGCTGAAATAATTGGTGAGAGAAATGAGGTGTGGTGTGTCAGTGATATTGAAGCTGACTTATAGCATTAAAAGTGTTGTAAAAGAAAAGCTGGAGACATTGCATTAGGGAATATGAAAGGTGATTTAACTCTCCTCCTCTATTTGCTAATAACTCGGGGAAAATGAACACAGTTCAGGAAACATGACATTATTGGAAGGATAATAAAATCATTTTTTGTGTTTATAAAAGTTGAAATGTAATTTCCTGAGAAAAGGCCTTTGGTGGCGTGTCTCAGTCACAAGGTCCCTGTCTTTCTGAGATTTCTCCTCCACGTCATCATATTCTGTAAAATAAATGCACTGACCTCTTTAATAGATCCTGCGTATTGTATTAATTGTGATGTAAAACCTTAAAAATACAGTCAGTGATGCACGATGTGGGAATGTCTTTAATATTCTATCAATAAAAAAGAGAAAAAAGGAGATTTATCAGTTCAGCTTCATCATAATCTTCTGGACCGTCTCCTAAAGAAATCAATGAATCAGTAATAAACCACTGTGTGTGTTGCTGTTCTAGTAAAATACTGAGTTACAGGGTGGTGTGATGAAGCTGAGTTACTGCTACCACCCTAACGTTGATCATTTACCTACAACAGCATGTCCCCAAGTGTTTTATTCCTCTTAGACCATGGGAATTTGCCAACAATTGCAGTTTTTCACTGAGTAAAGAATTAGATCTTGTACTTTTCATCCATTTATAGTTACAGATAATGTTGTATATCTTTGGAAAAATAAGTTTGTTCCTTTGCTCACTGATGTCATTGCAGCTATAAACAGTGGTTCCCTCAGCAGCTTTTCTTTTCTTTTTTTGTTCATTTCCAGATAAAAACTGACCTGTGACGATGTTTGGGTTTGTTTCCATGGTAACCGCATCATCGTAGTTCTTGGACACGTCCTCTGTCAGAATGTGGAGATAAAAGCTATTAAATCCACATGAATGTCATTAATGATGGTTTGGATGCTTGTGGATGTGACACTGTCACATTATTATCATACCTGTCAGTATAACTGACTTCTGATCAGCTGGAATGGCGTCATCATAATTCTCTGCTTCATCCTCTACACCAAAACACAGATATTTAAAGAGAGTTAAAGTTTACTGAAGTGGCAGTTTGTACACTGTGTATTTGATGACACAATGCAAAATGACATTGTATACATGTCAGAAATGTCACGACACACAAAGCAAGAAACAAACTGATGTGCAGTGTATGTGTTTAATTTCGACTGCTTTCTAAAACAAATCCCCAAACAGAACCACACCCTCCACGTTATCAGGGATCGGTCCAGCAGTGACGGCATCATTGTAGTCCTCTGGTGGCTTGACTCTTCCTGTATCACCTACAGTGGTGCTTGAAAGTTTGCAAACCCTTTAGAATTTTCTATATTTCTGCATAAATATGACCTAAAACATCATCAGATTTTTACACAAGTCCTAAAAGTAGATAAAGAGAACCCAGTTAAAGAAATGAGACAAAAATATTATACTTGGTCATTTATTTATTGAGGAAAATGTCATTTATTTATTGAGAAAAATGATCCAATACTACATACTGTATCTGTGAGTAGCAAAACTATGTGAACCTTTGCTTTCAGTACCTGGTGAGACCCCCTTGTGCAGCAATAACTGCAACTAAGCTTTTCTGGTAACTGTTGATCAGTCCTACACACCGGCTTGGAGGAATTTTAGCCCATTCCTCCATACAGAACAGCTTCAATTCTGGGATGTTGGTGGGTTTCCTCACATGAACTGCTCGCTGCAGGTCCTTCCACAACATTTCGATTGGATTAAGGTCAGGACTTTGACTTGGCCATTCCAAAACATTAACTTTATTCTTCTTTAACCATTCTTTGGTAGAACGACTTGTGTGCTTCGGGTCGTTGTCTTGCTGCATGACCCACCTTTTCTTGAGATTTAGTTCATGGACAGATGTCCTGACATTTTCTTTTAGTATTTGCTGGTATAATTCAGAATTCATTGTTCCATCAATGATGGCAAGCCGTCCTGGCCCAGATGCAGCAAAACAGGCCCAAACCATGATACCACCACCACCATGTTTCACAGATGGGATAAGGTTCTTAGGCTGGAATGCAGTGTTTTCGTTTCTCCAAACATAACGCTTCTCATTTAAACCAAAAAGTTCTATTTTGGTCTCCTCTGTCCACAAAACATTTTTCCAATAGCCTTCTGGCTTGTCCTCATGATCTTTAGCAAACTGCAGACAATCAGCAATGTTCTTTTTGGAGAGCAGTGGCTTTCTCCTTGCAACCCTGCCATGCACACCATTGTTGTTCAGTGTTCTCCTGATGGTGGACTCATGAACATTAACATTAGTCAATGTGAGAGAAACCTTCAGTTGCTTAGAAGTTTCCCTGGGGTCCTTTGTGACCTCGCCAACTATTGCATGCCTTGCTCTTGAAGTGATCTTTGTTGGTCGACCACTCCTAGGGAGGGTAATAATGCTCTTGAATTTCCTCCATTTGGACACAATCTGTCTGACTGTGGATTGGTGGAGTCCAAACTCTTTAGAGATGGTTTTGTAACCTTTTCAAGCCTGATGAGCATCAACAATGCTTTTTCTGAGGTCCTCAGAACTCTCCTTTGTTCGTGCCATGACACACTACCACAAACATGTGTTGTGAAGATCAGACTTTGATAGATCCCTTTTCTTTAAATAATAAAGGGTGCCCACTCACACCTGATTGTCATCCCATTGATTGAAAACACCTGACTCTAATTTCACCTTCAAATTAACTGCTAATCCTAGAGGTTCACATAGTTTTGCCACTCACAGATATGTAATATTGGATCATTTTCCTCAATAAATAAATGACCAAGTATCATATTTTTGTCTCATTTGTTTAACTGGGTTCTCTTTATCTACTTTTAGGACTTGTGTGAAAATCTGATGATGTTTTAGGTCATATTTATGCAGAAATATAGAAAATTCTAAAGGGTTCACAAACTTTCAAGAACCACTGTAAATGAAATAAAAGCAGAGGGTCTGTACAAACAGCTCCATCACATTCTGACCTCATGGTTTCATGTCAAGTCACTAAATTTATGGCATCAGTTCACAACTGCACCCACTTATGAAGTCACTGGTGTCGATGACATCATCATAATACTCTGCCTTTTCTCCAATCCCAGACTTGACTGTAAAAAGAACCATTTGTTTGTTTGGGGTTTTTAAACACATTTATACTCAATAAAATCCTCATCCAAAGAAGCTTTGATCAATTTGATAAGAGGGATTTCAGAAGCTTAAAGTAAGATCAGGTTGATTGTGAGATGTCATGTGTCAGCATTAAAACACTGGAGTTACTGTAATTCTTCGATACAATACATCATAATCACGTCTCAGAAAGGACACGTTTAGTCATTTCTGATTTTTAATTGCAATTCTAATCTCGTTCAGTTCATGGAGTTCGACAAACTCACACTCTGGGCTTTTTTACCTGAGAGAAGCTCATCATCCACATGCTCATACCCAGAATGCTGTTCTTCAGAGAGGAGACTTCCTGTTAGAGGAGAGCAGCACGGTCATGAGACACACACACACACACACACACACAGAGAGAGAGAGCGAGATGCACCTGTACAGGAAAACATTCACAGGAGAGCTGAACACAGGCGGAAAAAAGACGAGTTGCAGGTGTGTTTTGAGATTTTAAAGGACAGCTGGTGCAGATACCAGAAAATTGTCAAAGCTGAAAAGACAAAATATTTTTCTGATATTATTTGAAATAACTGTCATAAAGCTCACGTTCTTTTTAGTGCCATTAACACTGTTCTTAATTCCCCCCAATCTGCTCGTCCTGATGCTTCCCCAGAAACCTGTGAAAAATTCCTCCACTTCTTTGTGGACAAGATTGCGAGCCTTGGGCGGCATGGTGGTGTAGTGGTTAGCGCTGTCGGCTCACAGCAAGAAGGTCCTGGGTTCGAGCCCCGGGGCCGGCGAGGGCCTTTCTGTGTGGAGTTTGCATGTTCTCCCCGTGTCCGCGTGGGTTTCCTCCGGGTGCTCCGGTTTCCCCCACAGTCCAAAGACATGCAGGTTAGGTTGACTGGTGACTCTAAATTGACCGTAGGTGTGAATGTGAGTGTGAATGGTTGTCTGTGTCTATGTGTCAGCCCTGTGATGACCTGGCGACTTGTCCAGGGTGTACCCCGCCTTTCGCCCGTAGTCAGCTGGGATAGGCTCCAGCTTGCCTGCGACCCTGTAGAAGGATAAAGCGGCTACAGATAATGAGATGAGATGAGATTGCGAGCCTTAGAGCATCATCTCACCCCCTTCTTATGAGCCGTCTATCACTGTCACTCGCTCTGCTGCTTTTACCCACTTTGAGCCTGTGTCTCTTTCTCTCTGAAAGGAAATTATTGGTCATATGAAATCTTCAGCTTGTCCCACAGATGTTGTCCCCCCTCGCCTTTTTCAAGAGATTTTGGAAACTATTGGCCCAAACATCCAAATGGTTATGAACATCAGTCTCTCCTCAGGTGTTGTTCCAGTACATTTGAAGCCTGCAGTAGTGCAACTACTGATCACAAAACCTCATCTGGACTCTGCAGTCCTCTCCAATTTTAAACCAATTTCTAAACTCGCTTTCAAAAATTCTGGAGAAAGTTGTGCTCTTACAATTGCAATCTTTTTTAGACCCACACGGCGTTCTTGAGGTGTTCCAGTCTGGTTTTAAAGTCCTTCACAGCACTGAATCTGCACTTTTAAAAGTTTGAATCTTTTATTGGCTACTGACTCCAGGGATTCTGCCGTTCTGATGCTTTTCCATCTCACAGCTGCATTCGACACAGTAGACCACAGCATCCTCATCTCCTGCCTGGAGCATTGTGTGGGCATTAAAGCTCCTGCTCTGGAGGGCTTCAGCTCCTACTTGTCCTGTACTGGCCTTCCTTCACCGACTCCTTGTTGGGTTTAGGATCCATCCTGACCTGAGTGACCTTGATGGGACATGTGGTTGTAAAAAGTCAGAGAGAGAGGGCGGAGCTTGCCCATTTAATGAGTTGTTTAAAAACAACTCATTAAATGGGCAAGCTCCGCCCTCTCTCTCTGACTTTTTACAACCACACGTCCCATCAAGGTCACTCAGGTCACTGACCGGTTGCTTTGGGTGTCGTGTCCCAAAATCGAGGTTGAAGCCCAGGGGAGATGGTGCCTTTGCAGTTGTCGCCCCCAAACTCTTACTGTTGGACTGTTATTTTTGGTGATGTTTATTTTTTCTCTTCCAAAAGTTTTTGGTTTTGGATGAAATTTTAACTGCTGGTAGCCACAGACAACGGAAACTCACTGATCCAAGATGAGTGACCTTGACCTATTTTTCAAGGTCACAGAGCACATTTTATGTGTTTTATGTTGAAAATGTCATTTCATTTATTCCAGTATGTCCTAAAGCTATCAGGATTTCCCCCTGGATTTTATGTAAATAAATGCTGAGATCATTTCCTGCACAAAAAGCTTCGGTGCCAGTCAAGTGGAAAGTGACGTGTTCTGGACTGCGGTCGAAAATGGTTTGTTTCCTCAACAGCCAAAACCACAACATGTTCATAAACACCAATGGTGCCAAAAGTTATGATTTGCTCTGGACCAGTGCAGGTTCTTCTTTGGTTGAGAATTCTTTATCAGTTTTTGAAAAATTTGAATTTAATGTATTTTGGTGCTTGCAAAAATGGTCAGTATCGCCATTTCACCATGAAATATTGATTTTGGCTTCTAATATGTTCCAGTAAACGACCCCAAACACCGACCCGTTCTACCAGAATCAAGTGTCAAATCTGACCTTTGACCTACTGTGAGAGGTCAAAAAGGTCATTTTCTGTTTCCGACTGTACTATTTTCATAAAATAATAAAAATAGTTTCAGATTTACAGACAATGACCTTGTATTTTTTCTTTAGTGCATATTCTTTTGTAGATTATTGACAAATTGATATATTTTATCAAAAGCTGGAGATAAAAATGACAGAAATTCCCCAGTGTGATGGTTATCACTGAAAACTTTGCGTCTGGGTTTTCTCCACTTTTACCCGAAACTATGACCTCGACATAAATGAAATGTATTATTCACTGTGTATAATTTACATCTGCTCTTTCTGTTCGTTCTGTCAAATCACAGGTTTCTCTGATATTTTCAGCTCTAAAGTCTGAAAAACTATCAAAAGAGACAAAAATGTCATTTTCACCCTGAAATAAAGTTTTTGGCTGAGAACATGTGACAGTAAACGACCCCAAATATACACCCATTCTCCCTGAATCAACTGTCAGATTTGACCTTTGAGCTCCTTTGCGAGGTCGGGTCGGTGATGTTCAGTTTTTAATGCACTAATTGCGTCAGCTGTTTCCATGGACAGATACTTTAGGGAGTAAACACAATCTTCAGTGCAGATTGTAATGGAAATATAACACAAACAGATGGAGTTTCTATAAAATGATCCAGAAGAGGAAAGTTGTGTTTAAAAAGAGAAGTGGATGAGATTTGTGTGTCAGTGTGTAAGAAGAGAAATCATCGTCAGGCTTTTAAAAAGTGTAACTGGTGAACAGTGCAGTGAAAGTGTCGATTGGATGGAGTGTAAATACATCAGAAGAAGAGTAACATTACACAACTCTGTGTGTGTGTGTGTGTGTGTAGGGGGAACTGAAGTGAGCCGTGAGGTGAATGTCGCTCGGCGTGAAGCAAATGGTGCGAGACTGTTAACATTAACATTGTCAGTTTACTTTTGAAACAGATGAAGATTCGAAATTATCAGTGACATTTTCAGATTATTATTATTATTATTATTATTATTATTTGATGGTGTGATTTGTCTCTTAACTTGGTGTTTGTGTGTTATTGTGGTGTTTTATGGTGTGTGTTGTGATGATTGTACAGCACTTTGCTCAACTGCTGTTCTTTTTAAATTTGCTTTATAAATAAATTTGACTCAACTTGATGTTGAAACGCAGCAAATCAGAAGCTTTAATAGATGTTTATCAGCAGAATTCTGTCTCGACACCACATAGACTCCAACTGCACACTTCCTCTCACACACACACCTACTTATTTTTATTCATTTTTGGTAAATCACACACACACACACACACACACACACACACACACACACACACACACACACACACACACACACACAGGGAGGGAGAGAGTAATGCACCTGTACAGGAACACATGGGGGGGGGGGGGGGTGTACAGGAAACACACACAGGTAGAGAGGGGGGTTGAGGGCTCAGGAAAGAACGTAAGCACACACACACACACACACACACACACACACACACACACACTAAATCAGAAGCTTTAATAGATGTTTATCAGCAGAATTCTGTCTCGACACCACATGGATTCCAACTGCACACTTCCTCTCACACACACTTATTTTTATTCATTTTTATTGATTTGTTGTAATAGAGATGAAAGTGGAGCAAAAAAAAAAAGTCGTGAACTTTTGAAAGTTGAACTGGGGGGGCACTGTCCTCTGAAACAATTTTAATAACAGAACACGCAAAACCCTGCATTCTAGTGCATTTTAGTACTTATTTTCACTAAAACAAGTGATAACTTTTAAGGCTTTTTCTTTCATGTACATTAATGATTAACATGTCAAAAATATCAAATTTAATTCCCCGAGTTAATTAGTAATTTTCAGGAGTGCATTTAGAAAATGCG
Organism: Neoarius graeffei; assembly: GCF_027579695.1. Taxonomy (NCBI): domain Eukaryota; kingdom Metazoa; phylum Chordata; class Actinopteri; order Siluriformes; family Ariidae; genus Neoarius; species Neoarius graeffei. The sequence continues at coordinate 2,579,149 of NC_083589.1, read as the reverse complement.
GTGATTTTCCTGGCTACACAGTTCATTACTTTGAAAAAAATCAGACAGTTGAAGGTAAACTCAGCAAAATCCCAAAACAGTGCTGTTAAAAAGTAAAGGTCTGTTAGAGTTTCTAAAGCTTTCAGATTTCAATGTTGGGGACGTTGAGCCTCGTTTATCAATCTTTTAGTAGAGTTGTGCATTTTCAGAAGCTAAAGTGAACTAAAAATTTCCAATTCAGATTTATGCGAGTTGAAGCCAATTGTTTACATTAGTTCGTATTGTCTGTAAATTTAAACACACCAATGAAGACCAAATTTCTCATATAAATCAGGGGCGTAGGGTGTGTGTGTGTGTGTGTGTGTCACACACTGACTGGCAGCCTGAGTGCATTATGTAACAAAAAATACATTCCCACTGCTAGTTTTAAGCAGCTTAGAAACCGGCTCTTCCATTATTGCTGTTTCTTCCACGTTTTCTTGATGTTGTGTTCTAGAAACGGCACTAAAACTTAGCTTCAAAACCACAAAATGCAACTTTGATGGAAAAAAATATATATAATAACTTGCTTACCTCTCTTCACGTCAAAAGAAGGAGGAAAGTTGCACTTGTTTTGACATGGCAAATTATTAACACGAGGAAATACTTGTAATTCGCAACTAAAAAGACTGCAGCTACACTGACAGCTTGAACATGCTTTCTAGTGCGATTGTGTTGCGCTTGCACAGAACGGTGTCAGTCCTGCGCGCCTTAGCTCGTGCACCTGAAGGCGTGCCTTGGGCGCTCGCGCCTAACGAGCTCCGGCACGCGCGCCGTTAACAAAGAACACGTGTCTTTAATGAATGAACTATGTTTGGGCTATTTAAGGACCGCACCCATGCAAGGATGATGCAAAATATTACACCCCGTCTAGGGAGGCCAAAAATCCGAAAAATGAATTTCTCTATTCGGAAAACCGGAGATTTTTAAGAGTTTTGTCAAATATCCGGATTTCTGGGTAAATCCAGAAGACTTTCATCTATAGTTGTAAAGAAACAAATCTCACTGGATTTGGGGGAAAATATTGTTTGAAGGCCTGCTCCCACAATAACTCTAACTGTAACTATAAATAACTGGGTCCCCTGCAGTGTATGTGGTCGGTGCTCACACCAGAGCGGTATGGATCCCTATAGCCCAGGCCTGGGTTTATCCGTATCGCTGCTTCTGGAGCGATGTTTCCAGGCCTGGACCTGATCCCATCAAACATCTGACCAATCAGCTCATTGTTTAAACCAACAATCATGAATATTTATTTCTCTGACCCTTACAGAAAAAAAAAAAACATATGAATTTCCCATGTATTTCACATGTGATCACATGTTACCACATGTGGTAACATGTGGAATATATGGTATCAGATTTTGTAACATGTTACCATGTAGAGCACATGTGTAAAACATTCCCACATGTGATTCACATAAAATTGGGCCAAAACCACGTTTCCCATGTGCAAATAACATGTTTCCCATGTGTAAAACACATTATCCACATATTTCACATGTGAAAAATCACATGTGAAGTTCATGTGTTTTTTCTGTAAGGGGAGGGTCAGGACCAAGCGATATTATCGTGGGGATTATAGTTGTGGTGTTTCTGCTCCAGACTGGAACTAAACTCAGGCAGAGGGAGAGTCAGAGTTGGAGTTATAGGTAGAGTTATAGTTATGGGTGTTGTGGGACCGGGCCCTCAGTGTGATGGAGATCAGTTCACATCTCACTCACCTCTTTGAGTGGAGCTCCTGCTTCTTCGAGTGATGGATCTGTGGTTGATCTCCTCATAGACTGCCTCAGGCTGAGTCTTACGCCTCGTCTTAGAGACATCTGGCAGTAAATAATAATAATAATAATAATAATGAGTTTGTATTTGTGAATAATTCTGAATACCAATTTTGAATAAAGTGTGAGATTGTAAATAATATAATCCAATAATAGAGTTGGTGTTGTAGAGAAAAGAAAATGTGTGAATGTGTTGTACCTCTCCTGAGCGCTCTGTTCTGGTAAAACAGGAGCAGCAGAAGCACTAAGGCCAGGAAGAGCAGCGTTCCCAACGCAAAGAGAACCAGTGGAGGGCTGGATGGAGCTCCAGCTGATGGAGGAGTTTGAGTGGCTCTTACTGAAGTCAGAAACACAGAAGAGGATCTCGATACGACACTGTAATCATAAATATTCAGAAAAAGTACTGAACAGTAGCAATTATTGTACGGGAACAAATATACAGACCTGATGTGGTGGTGGTGGTGGTGGTGGTGGGTCTCGCCGTGAACACAGTGGATATGTCTGTATTTACAAAAAGAAAAAAAAAAAACATTTCTATCCTCCAATAAAAATAAACTCTCACTCAGTAAGGTTTATGAGATGCTGATGAGTGAATTACTGTTTCAGATCTGAGCTTTCAAGATTCCATCTAAGATTATAAATAAAAGTCAGCAAGTTTTAACACTGGGAGAAAAGTGTAATGAGCAGAGACAGAAAGCTGAAAAGTTAGTGCACCACTCTGACCTGCACAGGTGACTCCAGCATGAGAGCAGTCAGTGTGGTTCTTCAGGGAATGATGACAGTCCCACAGGTGAATCTCATCCCCTCGACACTTCACTCTGTTCAGCCAGATCATCCCTTCACCAGGACCAGGAACATTCCTCTCAGCTCTCAGCGCCGACCCACAGCCCAGCTGTCTGCACACCACCTGAGCGTTCCTGATGTTCCACTGATCATCACAAACGGAGCCCCACGTAGCGTTATGATACACCTCCAACCTCCCAGAGCAGCTTCCGTTATCTCCCCTCAGCCTGAGAGACCAGCGCTCTACATCACACACATCACACATGAGGAAACACACCCATGCTGAAGAACAGCTCCAGTCACACAGCTCACTACAACACAATGATAATACAACCTTATATTACACTCAACATGGGCTCGTTTACCAAAAACACTTTCTGAGGTCTTCTGAAAAAGAATCTCATACCAACTCCATATCCAGGTGTTTACTTTGATGTGTTATTCATAAATAAAGGAATGAATTGCTGCTGAATGAAATCATGTAAAGCAGTAAGATCAGCTTTGGGTTCTGTTTCCTGATTTGATCTCTGTTGGTTGAATTTTCATGAAGAGTGAGGAAGACTGATGCCCTCAGGATGGTTCTATGAGGAAATCCATTCAAGTCCTCAGAAAATGATTTTATAAACACATGAGGAAATATCTTCTGTCACTAACAAATGCAAATGAAGAACAGTACAAAAAGCTTTTCCTTATCCATCCTTACTTGAGCAATGCTTCTGAGAGGGAAATGAAGAGCACTTTTCTCGTGGATGGAGAGACTTTCCATCATCTGCAGGAATAAAATCCATGCATTAATTAAAAGGTTTCACATGCAGGTTTATCTCTCAGAGCAGACTTTCCTCAGACTTTTCACAGGATTTTTTACCAAATACACTTTATATTTCAGCAACATTAGTTATACACTATTCACAATGAAACACTGCAGTTTATGGCAATAGACAGAACCAGAAAAGTCTGAATCCACCCACCTGTACAGGTAATATGAACCACCTCATCACCATTATCACAGTGGTTCTGTCCCCAGGGTGAAGATGGACACTGCCACAGATTAGAGTCGTGTTTCCTACACTTCAGATAATCCAGCCAGTTCGGAGCAGATTTTACTCTCGCTGCAGTGTTTGACAGACTGCCACGTCTTCCACAGTTCAGCTCTCGACACACCATGTTTACTGTCTCATCATCCATCTGATTGTGACACACATTACCCCAGGTTCCATTGTAGAACACTTCCAGATTCCCCTCACAGCCCTCCGTGAGTTGGATCTCTTTAAACTCTGCTGGAAGAAGAACGACTTCGACTTCATTTGTAAAAATCCTGTTTTATTGACTCAGTTAAAGATGTGTAATATTATCTTTCTGTAAAAAGATATTCAACATGGATGACATTTATAAACAGCTCCTTACTCTCATGCTGAATTTCAGGAACTTTGGAGCTGAGTTTTGAAACACAGACATGTCCATATTTAACAGGTTTAATCTCAGTCATCACACTATACCTGAGCACACGACTCCTACGTCCTCCTGGTGTCCACATTCACCCTCTTCACACCACTGAAATCTGCAGTTCCACAGGGACGTCTCGTTCCCCTCACACTCCACCTCATTCAGCCATATGGACCCAGTTCCAGGACCAAACCAGGCTGGTATGTGGGTACTGAGGGCCTCTCCACACTGCAGCTGTCTGCACACCACCTGTGCATCCTCAATATCCCACAAGTCATCACACACTGTCCCCCACGAGCCGCTGTGGAAAACCTCCAGCCTTCCTGCACAGTCTCCACCAGAACCAACCAGCCTGATGGACCTGGGGTCTGAGTTAAAGATTTATTTAATTTAATAAAGTATATAAAACTAATATCCCTTTAATAACTATTTGATTGTTCTGTATATTTAATAGAACACTTTAGAATGATAAAACATTTATTCCTGTTGTTAATCACTGCTCATTGGTCGGTGCTGTGCTGCTTACCTGAGCAGGTGATGTACAGCTGTTCCCCGGAGCTGCAGCTGACATTTTGTGCTCTGCTGCAGTTCCCCAGATGAGCTTCAGTCCCAGAGCAGCTGAAACCCGTTACACACATGTGTTTGTGTTCAGTGGTGGATGGAGAGGAGCGGTAGTTCAGCACGGAGCCACAGCCCAGCTGTCTGCAGAGCACAGACGCCTCAGACAGACTCCACAAGTCCAGGAGAACTCTCCTCCAGTCCTGCCTGAAATAAATATCCACCTCCCCCTGACACTCGCTCCCTCCAGACAACCGCACTCGCCCCTCATGAAACGCCACGGATGATCCTGAAGCAGAAGAACATGGTTTAAATATTCTAATGAACACTGACTTTATTCACTAACGTGGTGTACGTGACGTTAATATCTCACCATTACAGATGATTCCAGCATCGTGTTGATGAGAGCATGCAGCTCGACTCCATGATGAGACGCCACATTGTGAGAGGTGTGTTTCATTCCCCTGACAATCAAACACATCAGCCCAGATGGGGTCACGCCCCTCCCCAAACCAGTCGACCTCCACCACAGCCACAGCACTCCCACAATCCAGCTGTGCACAGAGAACATCTGCAGCTCTCCTATCCCAGCTTACAGCACAAACTGTGCCCCACTCACTGAGGTACTGGAGCTCCACTCGACCGGAACAGGAGTCCGGTCCGTTCACCAGCCGCGCCCCTGTGTGAGCTGAACAAACAGCCAAGAGCTCGGTTAAAGAGGAAAATTAACAAAGGCACCTTAAAGTTTGATTGACAGGTTTGTGGTCTCTATTTAAACAGAAGTTAAATCATGATACTTAACCAGAACATTTTAATCCCACATCGTTGTCATGGGAGCAGGTTGAGTGTTTGAGTGAAGATGATGTTGGACAGAAGTAAATCTCAGATTCATTTCGTCTACACTGAAGCTCCTCTGTCCACACCTGACCCTCCCCTCGGCCAAAAGCAGCTGATCCCAGCACCTCCACAGGAATCCCACAGCCCAGCTCTCTGCACACAACCTCTGCATCCTGCTGGTCAAAGTCAGCATCACACACTGTGGACCAGGAACCTCCCTGAAACACCTCCACTCTCCCAGAGCACCGGTGAGGACCAGCAGAGAGTCTCGAACCCTGACCTGTTTTTTTTTTTTTCAGTGTGTAAATATTGGACACATTTTCAGTCAGAATATCAATAAATCATTTCAATGGAGTTGCAAAATTTTTCAATCAAATAAAATTTAAAATTAATTGAGATCAATTATTTGTATCATTTAAATTAGTTGAATCAATAATAGCAATAATTTTACTATTTGTAATATTTTTTTCATAAATACAGCAGTTTACCTGAACAGGTGACTCCAGCATCACCACCGTGATGACAGTATTCTTCCCCCCTCCCATATGATTCACAGTTCTTCAGTGTCGACTCTGATCCTTTACACTGCACACCAAACATCCAGATTGGTCCTGATCCTTCTCCAAAGTGACCGAATTGTGGTGCATTTACAGGCTCCCCACAGCGCAGCTCTCCACACACCACTGCAGCATCGACCAGATCCCAGCCACCACCACACACTGTTCCCCACTGACCATCCTGAAGAACCTCCACTCTCCCAGCACAGCGACTCCCACCATTCACCAACCTCACACTGCCTGAGAGAGAGAGAGAGAGAGAGAGAGAGGGAGTGTGTGTGTGTGTGTGTGTGTGTGTGTGTGTGTGTGTGTGTGTGTGTGTGTGTGTTTGAGAGAGAGAGAGAGCATGAGAGAGAGAGAGTGTGTGTGTGAGAGAGAGAGAGAGAGAGAGAGAGAGACGCACACAGACACAGACTCACACTCTCTCTCTCTCTCTCTCTCTCTCTCTCTCTCTGTGCATGGACTGAGTGAGTGGGCGGAGCCGGAGTGTTTGTGAGTGACTGTTGTTTAAATGCGGACACTGTGTAAAATTTGCTTGTTTTCTTCTCTTCTCTCTTTTTTCCTGTTTTTCGTTTGTATGCTTTGAGTTTCGAGGGTCTTGTGTTGTGTTTAGTAGAGTGTGTCGTGTGCTCTCTCTCTCTCTCTCTCTCTCTCTCTCTCTCTCTCTCTCCTGGGTGTCTGCTCCTGAGCTGGGAGTTTGGCTGCCTCAGGTATGGGGAAGTTTGATTCTCTTACATGGTGTCACGCTATTAAAGTAACATCTACCACCAGCGTTGAAGAGTGGAGTTTGGCTGTAGGTGAGATTGTTGGCCGACAAAATTCTCTCTGAAGCCCGGATGAATCAAGCAGTTGTCTTGATGGAACTCTCTTGACTGATCATCGGGAAATTCATAAGAGAGCAGTTGGTTTCTGTGAGGAACTGTACATGAGTGAAATCTATGAGCAGCTCTTGACACTCCTTTTCTGGAGAATCTCCCCAAGGTTTCTTGCAAAGCTAATGAAGACCTCAGAAGGGTGCTGACCCTAGATGAGTTGGACAAGGCCCTCCAGAGCATGGAGTGGGGCAAAGCACCGGGGATAGATGGACTACTGGTTAACTTTTACGAGTCTTTCTGGCCAGAAGCAGGTGCAGACCTACTGGCTGTGTTGAAGAACAGCTTAACCAATGGGTGGCTGCTACTCAGGTCTCACAGAGCAGTTTTGACTTTGCTACCTCAGAAGGAGATATATGGTAAAGGTCATTAGATCATGGAGACCTGGCATTTGATAGGGTTGAGTATAATAACTCCGCCCTGGATCAGTTTTGCTGACTAAAAGGTGAAGGGTGTTTTACACTCATTTTTGGTGCTGATTTCAGGAAAAATGTCAGTTTGTTTCTAGCACATCACATTTAGTGACAAAATGTTTTCCGTTTCCAGTTGAGAGTACATCGTGCGCATTCTGGCTGCCGCTTCTCACCGGAGCTTTTTATTTAATTTTATTTTCTCTCCTTTTTTTATTTTTATTTTTTCTGTGTGTTTGTGTAGTTTGATGTTTGTTTGAGTGTTTTTGTCCGCCGGTGGTGGTGTAGCTCTGGACCCAGATTTGGGCATCAGCTCCCTCCAGGCCTTGATTTGCTGTGGGTGATGCCTGTGCTCCCAGCTATGGACTGCAGTGAGCTCGTTGCTCATTTTAACATTGTGGTTGTCCAGCGCTCTGTGCTTTAATGCTTGGCATGATGTTCCAAGCGATGTTGTTCGGTGGCGTCGCGGTGGCTGTGCAGGCGGTTTGGGACATACCAGCACTCTGCGTGGCAGTGCTTCTGTGCTCGCTTTGTGGATCCATGGCGTGGTGTTCAAGCGATGTTGCTGGCGGTGTCACGGTGGCTGTGCTGGAGATGTGGGACTTGTTTTTGTGTGCCTTTTGGTCGGACTGTGGCTGCTACACCACTGGAATGACATCCTGACTCCTATTTGGTGAACTTTTTTTTTCCTCTGTCTATAATTGTAAAGCGACCTTGGGTTTTGAGAAAGGCGCTATATAAATTGAACCTATTATTATTATTATTATTATTATTATTATTATTATTATTATTATTATTAAAATGTGTTCTCTATGTGAGTGATTTAAAGACACTTTTAGTGAGCGAGGTGACAGTCACAATAAAGAGAGATCTATGAGAAAGTCTTAACCTGTCATAGTGTAGCCAAGCCTTGTGCATATAAGGGTAGGGTTAGGGTTAGGGTTAACCTGAACCCTGATTATAATCATTTACTGAAGCTCAAATCCTTCAGAGAGACTGTCCCAGTGCAACCCACTCACACAAGGACAAGAAGAGGAAATTCACCCTGTAATTGTTTCATGTCACTGATGCGAAGATCAGGGTACCATAATATTTAATGAAATACATGTACAGGACATGTATCAGATTTGTGTTTCATATTGCATATATTTTTGGAGGTAATTTCCCATTTAACTATTTACTGTGCTATTATACCCAAGTTCTGCCTTATTTTAATCAATATTTCATATTCTGTATGAATATTTGAATAAATATTATTTTATAAGGGAATATCTGTAATTTTCAATATATTGTAGAAAGCTGGTATAAAGAAATACAGCAGATATATTAAATATGCCTTTATCTTAAAAACTTGAGGTCCAGAAAATTTTTGGAAAGCATTTTTGAAATCAGCTCCCTCAAATTTGGTTTTAGAGCTAGTTTTAAATGAAACAGCAGAAACTTTTAAAAAATGTGCAGGGTGGAGTTATCTTTGGAGCATCTTGACTGCTTTTGGTTTTAATCCTGATTTTATAAATAAAATAAGAGCTCTGTACTGTGACAATGAGAGTATTCTGAAAATGAATGGTGATTTGTGTGCTCCCTTTAAGGTTAATAGGGGGATTTGATAATGATGCCCCTTGTCTGGTATGTTATACTCCTTAGTGATTGAGCCTCTTTTAGTGCAATTGAGAGCTAAATTGCAAGGTGTAACTCTGCCAGAATGTAAATCCTCTTTCAACTTATTGGCTTACGCGGATGACGTGGCCATACTCATTGGAAGCCAAAGGGATGTGGACATCATGTTGGAAGTGTTTAACAATTTCATTTTTTTATCTTCTTTCAAGGTTAACTGGGGAAAAAGTGTGGCTTTGTTAGTTGGAAACTGGTCTGATGGAACACCAAGCCTCCCAGGTGGTTTAATTTGGTCCAGGAATTGTTTTAAATATTTGGGGGTTTGTCTGGGGATAAGAATTTTATACAGAAAAAAATTTGAGACATCATTGAGAAGGTTAAGGGCCATCTTGGCAAATGGAGTTTTTTTTAGCTAAAAATATGTCCAACAGGGGGCGTGTTCTTATAATCAATAACCTGGTCGCATCATCCCTCTGGCACAGACTTGCCTGTATGGACCCTCCTGCACATGCATTGTTCAAAATGCATGTGCAAAATGCATTGTTCATCTCCCAAAGGGATCAATAAAGTTTTATCTAATCTAATCTAAATACAAACAGTATTAGTGAACTTCTTTTGGGACAGTCTGCACTGGGTCCCACAGAGTGTCCTTTCCCTGCCCAAAGATGAAGGTGGACAGGGGCTGGTTCACCTGCAGAGTAGGACAGCAGCTTTTCATCTTTTGAATGGACCTGTAGACTCCAGCTGGAAAGCTGTGGCATGTGCTAGTCTAAGGACCTTCGAGTGCTTGGGTCTGGATAGGGCCCTTTTCTGGATGAATCCAACTCTAATGGACATTCACAAGTTCCATGTGTTTTATCAGAATGTTTTTAAAGTATGGACTCTTTTAACAGGATCGAGAGCTCAGAACAAAAGTTCTCTCTTTTTATCAGAATGTTTTTAAAGTATGGACTCTTTTAACAGGATCGAGAGCTCAGAACAAAAGTTCTCTCTATTGGCTCCTGTGGGAGCCACTGATCTATGGTTCAATCTTGGATCTCATACAAGAGAAGCATTTTCCTGCACTTACAGAAGTGCTTTCCAAGGCTGGAGTCATCACTCTGGGGGACCTCCTGAAGTTAGCAGGACCAGGCTTTGGGAACACTAAGGTAGTGGCTGAGCACCTGAAGATGAGATCCATCTGTGGGGTCACAAAGTTCCTTTTGGAATTGCATTCTTGCTTGACAGAAGGGGGTTTAAGAATGTTGGTTCATTATTCAAGGGGTCTAATCCATCCAAATGAGTGAGATCCAGGACCTAATGT